>NC_085859.1:50006457-50146457 GCF_034702125.1 Engraulis encrasicolus | reverse complement strand
GGTTTTTGGACCCAAATGTTGTGTTGATAGCTGTGCTCCAGTAGATTAGGCCAGAACGACTGAAATACATCTTTAATATAGATTTAAATATCCATTTTCTTATGTGGACATGGTGTTTGACTTCATAGTAATTGTTTGACTTATTAAATTACTACTTTTATAACTGTCCCACATTAGGAAAATCTTGTGTCCCACTTTAGGACGCACCTATCCTAAAGTGGGACACTAATAATATGGTTTAAAAATGAAATATTACATTATTTTACATAAACCACACATTATTTTCTGATGAACATATACCTACCCAACATATTTATCAAAAAATTGACAATGTTGTTTTGATTGGAATTGATTTATACCCTAAAGACAAATTTGGCCAAATGCTATGTAATTTGTCATTTGATGGACTTCACCCAGGGTCCTTCTTCTTAATCGTAACCCCTCCCTGGAGTATTACCATACATTTACTAAATCATGATATTATGATAACAGGATGATAGGGCTTTCATTTGGTTATAGTTTTATAAATATTTACCAACTTGGGGCAAAGCTACACCCCTTAAACCTTAAGGTGTCCCACATTTGGCGTCGTCCCACTTTAGGGCATTCTACCCTACATACATAGCACAGCTTATACAAAGACTTCTAACTTTATATAGAGAGTACAGCTTACACAAAGATATCTATATGCAATACAGCAAACTAAAGAGAGGATAGGTCACACAAAGACGTATCCTAAACTCTTGTATTTTTACATTTAATGTTAATATCCGCTGCCCCCTTGCACAGATGAGGCATAAATGGAATTTCATTGTGTGCACTGTGCAGAGTGCCTTCTTCACTTTTGCGCTGTGGAGTGCTGTGTCACAATGACATTGGGAGTTGGAGTTTCCCAGTTGGGCTTTCACTTAACTCCACTTTCAATTACTGTACATTTTATTCTATATATTCACTTTGTTTTATTCAAATCATCTCATAAATGTGTTCAGATGGATGGTTCAGCATATACTAACACAGTTAGATTCTCTTTGTATTCTTGTCATTTCCTAGTGCAAACTTCTTTTTTTCTGTTTTTGCTGAGATGAAAAGCTTTCGATGTTGATCCCCAAATGAGGTGATGAGAAACACAATAGAAATAAAGCAGCCCTCTCTTTATTCTTGTTTCCAGTAGCCTACTGGGTAAAATGGCATACACACAAAACAACAAGGAGGACAAGGGACTGAACACCCCGCCACCACACCCCTCCCTCTCTACTTGCCAAACACAGACAGACACACAGACGGACAGACGGACAGACAGACAGACAGACAGACAGACAGGGATGAGACATAACAGCAACACAATGCATTTCCATGTCTAACATCCACATAATGATAGCATTTGTAGGCCACCTCATCTGCTGCAACTGATGACGACATGAAGTAGTGCCTAAAGCACGTCTGAGGAGTATTCTCTCTCTCTCTCTCTCTCTCTCTCTCTCTCTCTCTCTCTCTCTCTCTCTCTCTCTCTCTCTCGCTCTCTCTCTCTCTCTCTCTCTCTCTCTCTCTCTCTCTCTCCCTCACACACACACACACACACACACACACACACACACACACACACACACACACAAACACACACACACACACACACATACACACACACACACACACACGACACGAGACAAGAGAGAAGACGCCATAGTAACGTTAACGTCTGTTGTGGTCGTGGATGGGGAGAGGCACAGGGGGACATTAGTCAGACTCATGCTTCCTAATGGAGGAGTTTATGAGGCCTGCAAAGATAATGATGACACTGATGATGAGACTAGCTGAGGTCCCACAGAGAGAGGAAGATGGACGACAACGGAGACGGAGAGAGAGAGAGAGTGAGAGAGAAAGATGGAGAGATGTAGAGAGAAAGAAAGAGAGAGAGAGAGAGAGAGAGTGAGAGAGAAAGATAGAGAGATGTAGAGAGAAAGAAAGAGAGAGAGAGAAAGAGATGGCGAGACAGAGAGAGATAGTGCATGGAAAGATGGAGAGAGAAATGTGCTGAGAGAGAGACAGAAAGAGTGAGAGAGAGATGAATGGAGAGAGATGAATGGAGACGGGGACAGGAGAAACGAAGAGAGACTGAGTGATTGTGCATGGAGAGACAACAGTAACTCGGGCCATTCGTGAAGTCTTTACGAGAAAAACAGAACAAATCAACTTTAAGCCTCGTGGTGCCTTTACGAATAGCCTCGCTTCTCGTGGTTGGGCGACGAAAGGGGGAACTGACAATTGGGGTAGTTTGGTTCTGGGGGGAAGAATAATGCGGAGAGATGGAGAGATGGAGAGAGAGACGGTGCATGGAGAGATGGAGACAGATGTCAAAATGGAAAAAGGGAGGGAGGGAAGGGGTGAAGAAAAAGAAAGACAATGAGCTACTAGGAGATGAAGTGAGAGATTGAGACAAAGAGAGACAGAGAAAGAGACGGAGAAGGAAAGGGACAGAGAAAGAGAGACACAAAGAAAGAGAGATGGGGAAAGAGAGAAACAGACAGATGGAGAAAGAGAGAGAGAGAGAGAGAGAGAGAGAGAGAGAGAGAGAGAGAGAGAGAGAGAGAGAGAGAGAGAGAGAGAGAGAGAGAGAGAGAGACTAAAAAGGAGAGCCAGGGAATGGGGGGGCCACATGGGAATTAGCAGGAAACCATGTAAGAGGACCAAGGGGTTTGACACCTGAGTCCCAATGGCTCAATTACTGAAGAACACTCTTCCTGACCCCGTAATTACACATGACCAAGAAGTGAGGATCATGAACCCAGCCCGACTACAGGATATGGTATGCAGTACACAGACAATAACAAACACAGTAACCAACCGTGTTTGTGCAAGATGCAGAGAGATGGCTGGACATTACGGATGTAGAGAGAGAGAGGAGAGACAGACAGACAGAAAAGAAACGCGTGAGAGAGAGAGAGACAGAGAGACGGAGTCCGCAATGAGTTTGTTGTTACCAGAATGGCATGACCAAATTGCAATGTATATTGATGACAAGGCGTCATGCCATTGTCATTGTCATGACAAAGGGTAGCCTACTATGAAAGTTTCTTTCAACCAGCTAGTGGCACATTCCGCTGGCGGAATGGTGTGCAACACTATTCAAATTCAGAAGGTACAATCAAAATGGAGATGACCTTTAATATCAAAGGAAGGAAAATATAGTGTATAGTGTGCGTATGTTGATATCCTCGGGACCCACCTGCTTTCTATTGCTAACCAGTACACATAAACATCTTCATCTTCTCTCTCTCTGGTCTGCAGTATAATAATGACTCCCCTTTTGGTTGTGCTCTACTTCCAACAGGTCACACCTCAGGGGAGCAGAGGCAACCAAGAGGTGTTAGCTGGGGTGTCAGCGTGCGTGTCAGAGGAAGGGTGTGTGTGTGTGTGTTAGTGTGTTAGTGTGTGCGCGTGAGTTTGTAGCAAAACCAGAGCGAGAGAGAAACAGTGAGAGAGTGAGTGAGTGTGTGTGTGTGTGTGCCTGTGTGTGGTGTGTCTGTGTCTGTGTGTGTGTGTCTGTGTTTGAGTGTGTGTGTGACTGTGTCTGCACACCGGGACAGCTAAGCCACCTCCAGAGTGAGAGTGCCAGTGGGAGAGTGCCATCCCATCAGCCCCTGCACCATGCTGTGGACAGCGCTGCTCACCCTGCTGCTGCTGCTGCTGCTCCAGGCCCAGCTGTACGCCTGCCTGCGGGAGCTTCGCACCTCCTCTGCCTCCTCCTCCTCATCTTCCTCCTCCTCTTCATCATCCTCCACCTCCTCTTCTTCATCAACATCCGGCTTCCCTGCCCTGGCACCACCTCCTCCACCCATCCGCCCCAACACCAATACCAACACCAACACCAACACCAACACTACCACCACCACCACCTCCACCACCCAGCGGCTGCCGGGGGCCATCATCATCGGGGTGCGCAAGGGCGGCACCAGGGCACTGCTGGAGATGCTCAACCTCCATCCAGACGTGGAGGTGGCTAAGGCAGAGGTAAGGCAATGCAATAGGGTTTATTGTATTATTGGGCTGAAAAGGCAAACATGGAATGATCAGGAGAGAGACGAGGTAGGGTTGAGGAAAGAATTCAGCCCGGAATCTAACCCATGTCCCGGCATATAACAAGGACAAGGGCCAAGGCAGTTTTTAAAAAAATCTATAACCAGAGACAGTCTGTATAAGAGACGGAACACTCAAAAAACCTTCCATAGGAATGAACGAGAACTTTTGGCTACACGAACATGGCGTTTTTGCAGGTGTCCCTCCCACCTGTCCGGTAACGAGAGCCAATTGCTTGCTGAGCTGAGTCACTTATCCAATCATCTCGCTGAGTCACTTATCCAATCAACGCAACCTTTTACGACTGATCGTAGTCAAGCAGCATGCGCTGAGAATCTGCTTCAGCCAGTCGGTTGCTGATGACATGTGTGGTTCACATCGGGTAGCTGTACGCATTGGGTTGCAACAGAGTCCGCGGCCACTGCATCTCAGCAGAACGTATGTCGTGAAATTCCGTGCATGACTATCTGAGATAGTAAGACCAAATAGTAAGACCGGAAGCGTAGCCAAGATGGCCGCCGGGTGAAAGGACTTAAACCAGAGACGGTCTTATACGAGACGAATCACTCATGAAACCTTCCATAGGAATGAACGAGAGCATTTGGCTACGCGAACATGGCGTTTGCCGGCGTCACTCCCACCTGTCCGGTAACGAGAGCCAATTGCTTGCTGAGCTGCGCTGTCACTTATCCAATCGTCTCGACGCAAGTGCAAACGTAAACCTTTACGACTGCTCGTACCTAATCGGTTTGTTTGCTGGCGGCCATGTGGTTTGTTTGCCGTCCGTGGAAACTTCATTGTGAATTGGGCAGAGAGCGCAACTCGACCATTAGCCTAATCACCTTTCTGCGCCCATCCAAAATGCAGGTGCAAGACAAAGGGACAGATATAATCACGGAAACAAAACCGGCCGTGTGCATACATGTGCACACCCGTTGTGGTTTTTCTTATGGTTGAAAACAAATAAGTAAGAAAAAGCAAAACGGGAGCAAGTCTGCAAGACATTCAACTTTGATCAGTTTAGCTTTTTTTTCTTATATTTTTCACCGTTGGTCATAGCTATTATCAGTTTTGATGTCACTGTTTAAAACACCAATTTTGAGGCAGGCTAGCCACATCATTCATTTATTCAATAGCCTATTTTTTATTACTGATGAGCAGGGACGACCATTGTGCTTACTGCTTTGGCTATCAGAAAATAAATCCAGTGTCTTTTCTGTACGATGACCGGAGAATGGATGCCCGTTTGACAGCCGGAAGAGGTGAAGTCCACGCAACTTGCTCCCACCTGCCGCAAAACAGAACGTTGTCGTGGAATGTGGCGCATGCGCAGATCAAAAATAGCATAAAGAAAAACGCTGTTTTTAAGTGTTACTTTCATGTTTCGGTCATTCTAAGACTGCCATTAAACCCAGTTTTTCATTGTGATTCCAACCATATGAGTTGTGTATCGCTGTGTTGTCCCACTGTCACACAACATTATTTCCCCCATTCATTCTTATATACCCCATCACTGACTAATCTCAAATAGTCAGTTTGAGGCGTAGCCAAGATGGCCGCCGAGTGAAAGGACTTAAACTAAATGACTTTGCTATAACTCATTTAGTTACAGTTTACTTGACAAATATCTTATAAGGAACATTTTATGGCCATTTCTATGTATTTCATGGTAATACATTACTTTTAGTCACATATTAAATGGGGCAGAAATAGAAGAGGGCCAGGGGGCACTGGACCGCCCTGAAATCTGATTGGCCACCCCTGGTGCCACCCCTGGTGCCACCCCAGATGATTGACATGTGATGGTGCCACTTGTTTTCAGTGGGGAGAGTAAACCAAATTCTGAATAATCATTTTGCATTGTTTTTGCAAATAAATAAATTGAATCTTTAGAATAGATGTTTTTGGGTTATGCAAAAGGACATGGTCTTTATATATGAGAGAGAGAGAGAGAGAGAGAGAGAGAGAGAGAGAGAGAGAGAGAGAGAGAGAGAGAGAGAGTGAGTGAGTGAGCTTCTCCCACTCCTTATTAGCCTGGGAACTCCCATACTGCCTTTAGTTCTACACAATCTCACTTGTGATTAGGTCAGGTGTTAACCAGGCACACTCCTTATGAGAAAATGTCTGAATAATGGTGTTTGCTTGCTAGACATTTTGCACATTTTATACTACTGTACATTGAACTACAACTTACAAAGTGCAATCTCAAATGAGCTTACTACATATACCTCCCTACATATGCTATGGTCTTGTTAGGTCCACTACTTCAACCTGGAGGAGAACTACCGGCGTGGTCTGGCCTGGTACCGGGCCCAGATGCCGCTCAGTGAACCGGGCCAGCTGACGGTGGAGAAGACGCCGGGCTACTTCACGGCGCCGCTGGCCCCGGAGCGGATCTGGCAGATGAACCCTTCCGTGAGGCTGCTGCTGATCGTGCGCGACCCGGCTGAGAGACTCGTGTCCGACTACACGCAGGTGTGGTTTCACTTTTTTTTAAGATGACCCCGAGGCCCTTGGCTACAGGTTGCTGTAGGCCCCCACGAAAGGCAATTTCCATAACAGAATTACGTAGATGGCGTCAAAATTGGCGAGGATTTCAAACTCCACCTGACACGGCAGACTAATTTTTTAATATCTTGTCACAATTCAGCATTTATTGATCCCCCCCACCCCACTTTATCCAAGTGGGGCTCCCCTGGCAAGTGGACCCTAGACTGCAGCCATAGTAGTGTCATAGGGCAGTCATGGGTGAGCGGTTAGGGCGTCAGACTTGCATCCCAGAGGTTGCCGGTTCGACTCCCGACCCGCCAGGTTGGTGGTGGGAGTAATCAACCAGTGCTCTCCCCCATCCTCCTCCATGACTGAGGTACCCTGAGCATGGTACCGTCCCACCGCACTGCTCCCCATGGGGCGCCACTGAGGGCTGCCCCCTTGCACGGGTGAGGCATAAATGCAATTTCGTTGTGTGCAGTGTGCAGTGTTCACTTGTGTGCTGTGGAGTGCTGTGTCACAATGACAATGGGAGTTGGAGTTTCCCAATGGGCTTTCACTTTCACTTTCAGTATCTAGCCTGTGCGTTAATATGGCCCCGGGTCATGGTGAAACGTTTGATATCTACTTACCCAGGGATAAAATATGTAAATTAGCTTTACGTATAGCTAACTCTGGGACTGGAACTGTCCTGTACATGAACTCTGTCAAATAAACTAAACTAAACAGTGATCAACCTTGCAAAGGAAAGTTCACCTGTTGCCTTTAAAGCTTGAGATATCTTTGTTTCTATTCAGTTATGAATTTCATCGGCGGGTGGACTTTTGAGATCGCTAACACATCTGACCTCTGGAGCGGGGGTTAGGGTTATCCTACAAGCTCATTTTGACAAAGCATCCAATTTCAACAAAACGCAATATATTTGACTTGTATGTAGAGGAAGCCTGCAGATGTCTGAGGCTCCTTGTTTTACGATTAGTTCCTTCAAGAACAATAAAGCAGCCGTGGCCTAATGAGGGGGTGGTCTTAAAATGCCACCTGTACCTCTCCATACACATCTATGCATGGCTGAAGCCCTTGAGCAAGGCACCTAACCCCACATCCATTGACTTTCATTAGCTTAGCGACATATTCCCTCTTTTAACTTGTCTTAAAGCAAGAAAATGCTTAACATGAAAAATAAGACACTTTACCACCTTTGTAAACTCCAGCCAACGATTTTAACTGTAGTAAGCCCCAAAATAGTGGCATACCCCTTTAATATTTCAACTCTTCTCTACTCCACTAGGTGCTTCACAACCGTCTCCAGCGCCAAAAGCCCTACCAGCCTCTTGAGAAGCTGCTGCTCCTGAAGGAAGATGATGAAGACAACAACGATGATGATGATGATGATGATGTCAACAGCCATGTTAACAATGCCATCGATGATGATGATGACGCAGCAGATCACGGCAAGGGCGGCAGGCACAGGAGACGTCGCCGCCGCCGCATCGACCCCGGCTACAAAGCCCTGCAGCGCAGCCTGTACCACGTCCACTTCCAGCGTTGGCTGGAGCACTTCCCGCGCGAGCAGATCCACGTGGTGGACGGCGAGGCGCTGGTGCGAGACCCCTACCCGGAGCTGCGCAGGGCCGAGCGCTTCCTGGAGCTCGCGCCGCGCATCAAGCCGTCCAACTTCTACTTCAACGCCACCAAAGGGTTCTACTGCCTCGTGTCCGCCGCCGGACACGACAAGTGCCTGGACGAGTCCAAGGGGCGGCCGCACGCCCCACTCCGCCCCAGAGCGTTCCACAAGCTGTGCCGCTTCCTGCGCGAGCCCAATAGGCGCTTCTTCGAGCTGGTGGGGCAGACGTTCCCATGGTGCTGATGACTAACCAGGCCGTGCCCTCCAAGTGACGCAACACTTTCAACGTTGCAACTAGTCACGTCAAGAGCAATGCAAGTACTTTCTGAGTTCCCGCAAATACGTGAACTCCTCCCACTTTGTCGATAAGCAAACAACCATAAGCAAACCAAGGGAGGCAGGTCAACCATGCCATTTGGGAAACGTTAATTGTTATGCTCTTGGTCAGACCAAGTCTAGAAGAGATTTGAACGTCGATGATAATCAGGCTAGCTGATGACAGCCTCTGAAAATGACCTTGATGAAGGCCACTAGACCGAAATGTAGCACAAATGAGGACAGTGTTCAGGACTGTTTTGCTATGTAACGTTGGTGTTGTTTTGGATCGTCTCCAACACACCAAAGAAGGTGGGCATGAAGACTTTTTTGGAATTGAGCTGAGAACTTCAGGGCATGTCAAGGCCATATCAATTGCAATCAGAAACGGCAACCGGTCCCTAAAATGGCCTACGCTGTGTGTTACTTTTATTACATCACGTGATGCATAGATGTGTGTGTGTGTGTGTGCGTGTGTGTATGACTTGGTGTGTGTTTGGCTCCCCCTGCAGACAACACACACACACACACACACACACGCTTCAGGCAGAGCAAGGCACTCAAACCTTTGTGTTCATGAATAACAGATGCCATGTCTGTTGATGAGGCCTGCTTGGTGATGCTGGAACCGGGTCAGTTCTGTCTACGGCTCTCACTGGTTGCTGGTCACTGGGAAAGTATAGTCCCAACCTACACGTCAGTGGTCCCAAGAGGAGAGACAACCCTGACAAGCTCAACCCCACATGGCTGATGGCTTCTATAAAACTTTGCTGCATAATCATCCTCTGCGTTTGAATGCAGCATTCTGGAACACTGCCACCCAAAGGGATAAACTTTGAATGAGAATGACAGAACATGTCAAGATGAAATGGCGGCATATGTTGCAGCACAAAGATAGAGAGTCATTCAGACTTTCAGTTTAACATGATGAACTTTTACGACACTGCAGCTATGTTGCGGTCAGTGTGTGTGTGTATTTCTTACTTGATTTTCATCCTTGTGTGATTTTATTTCTACCATGCATAATAGTAGAATCCAGTGAACCCTACCAACAACACAAAGGGCCTAGCAATTCACACACGTCATACACTGCAGCGGCAGCATACAGAGAAGAATACTTAAATATGTACTAGGAGGAACTGAAATGCACTCCACCTTATCAAGTGCCCATGACTTCTTGAACCCAGACTGAGAAATGTGTTGGTCTGTGTGCACTATAAACTCTACTGTACATGCAAATGGCTAATACTAAGGCATGTCGATGACCTTCCACTAACCTATACAGCTCCAGAGAAATCAGGGCTGGACTGGCAATCTGGAATGCAGGGCATTTTTCTGGTGTTGCGACAGTCGCCAGGGGGTGGTACTATTGTATTTGTTTGTTTGTTTGCTGTTGATTGTTTTTTTAGGGACTGACCCACAGTAGAAGGAACAGCCCACTTATCCATCTTAAATACATACAGTGGAATGGACTGATTGTTATTTATTGTCGGGGTCACCGGAGGAAATAGGGGAGGGTCATCCCATTATTTTCTTTGTTCAGGGGAGGGTCACCCAAAAAAATGTTTGATCTAAAAGGGAGGGTTGTTCAGAAATGTTTGTCCTGTTTTGATGTAGCATAATCCTCAGAAACGCCTCACCCCTTTCGTTTGTTTCGTTGTGTCTTAAGAACATTTGTCAGCGGTAAATCTACTGAAGTGGTCCACAATGTGTAGTATCGAGTTCAAGATAATATTCCAAGATTCCCATTCAGTAAACAGCAACGTTGGTCAATCAATGTTTGTCAAAAGATAATGTAGACTCGAGTATTGATGAAACTTCTCTGTAGGGGAGGGTCATGTATTTTTTCATGATGTCATGGGGAGGAGGGTGGTCAGAGTTTTGAAGCTCGCTCGGGGAGGGTCATGCAAAATTTGACAACCAAGGGTGGAAATCTCTCGAAGACCAATACAATAAAAATAATGAACCTTCCCTAAGCAGGATATAGTACAAAAACATGTCATTTATATGTGTGAGGGGCCGGTGTTTTCGTCCAAATTATTGTAAGTAATGTCTTAACTGTGGAACACTATCATTCTAGGGTAGGCTGTGTATACGTGCATAGACATACACTATAATACCAAAAGTATTTGCTAACCTGCCTTGAGTCAAAGAAGTGCCATCCCTTTCCTAATCCATAGGGTTAAATATCATATCGGTCCACTTTTTGCAGCTATTACAGCCTAAACTTGTCTTGAAAGGCTGTCCACAAGATTGAGGAGTGTGTTTATAGGATTTTTGACGATTCTTCCCAAAGTGCAGTGGTAAGTAAGAAGGCCTGGCTCTCTAATTCACCAGTCTGCAAGCATAGGTGCTTCATTACTGTATCCTATATACATAGGCTACTGTAAGTGGCCAGGTCATGTCATCAGGACACCTGATTCTGATCGTTTGAATGGGTTAGTGAATACTTTTGGTAATAGAGTGTACATGCACTTACAACACAGCATGTCTATGAATATGTGTACTTTTAACGTTCTATCTCAAAAGGAAGCCCAAGGAGGACCATGTTATATACCGCAAGTTTCCATTTTACAGCACGCCCCGGAGGCTGTTACACCATTGCCTGCCTAAGCATCTGCCTACCTTATTAGTTAAATACTGGGGGACAGTACTTGAAGTCAATTAGGGACATTCTCTGGTAAGAGAATTTGAATATTTTTTCAGTTCAGTTGGGTAAATCACTGTGTTGTCATCATAGGCCTATTAGTAATGTCATTTTCTGATTAAATGTTTGAAACCAGCTCATGAGTTATTTTGAAATATTGTGTATGACTTGAGTGCCCTAACCCTCACTTTTCTACTCTAAATGCAGAAGCAGTTGATGAACTTCCACCTTCAAAGTTGATCTTTTGTAAGGCTCTCGACAGACAATTTCTTAAAAAGTCATTACTCAGTCACATTCATGGTATTTGTGAATACTACTTCTTTTATACAAGAAATAAAATAATTTACAAAAAACATAACTGTGAGAAGTACCTAAATTCTACATACTACAAGTGAGAAACACTTCATCTGCCATTCGTAATCATCAAAGCTCTACTGTAGCCTCATATCAGCTGTTCCAAACAACAGCAATGTCTGCCATTGGCAGCTGTCTCCAATTTGTGACAGTAGAGTAACTTTGAATGTGCACACACCCAGTCTCCCTTCAAAACAAGGTTCAAAGACATCAACATGTATTTCCCATGACCTCTGCAACAATGTATTGTGCTTTTGCCATTCATTTATCATACCCTGCTCATGTTTGGCCCTGACTCAAGGTCATAGAATGACTCAATTATTTCAGAGGCATCACTGTATGAAGAGCTTTTGTGCAAGTAAGCTTCTCTTAAGCCACACTTCAAATGCCTAATGTTAGCATGGCTTGTATACTGGTGTCAGAATACACGTCGTCTTCAGTGATGATCAAAGGCACTCCAGTGTGTGGCATCTCCATGAGGAAATCATTAGTCTAAACTGTCTTTTTTGACAGCAGCACATTGAATTGTTTGTCTGACCTCCTGAACCCAACCCATCCCCGACTGACATGAGAAGGCAGAGCATGATGAAGGTCTGCATCACTTCAAAATTACAGCGTCAGAAGATATAGAAGCTTATCATCTGCAGTCCTCAATGGAAATGTATTCAGTTCATGTATAAATATGGAACCGTTACCAGAGAACAGGGACAGTCTATGGGTATGCATTTTTAATGAAAGGGAAGCCTTCTATCAGCCATGCCTGGCCTGAGACAAAAAACAGCCATCAACTCTAAAACTTAATCTATGGCACAGGCTCCCTCTGCTGGTGACCAACCATACATTCTGACGTCTTGGTTATGCAGCTCAAGCGAAGAGCAAATTCTAGTACATGTACCATGCTTGAGTGAAACGAGACTTGATCCTTCATAATATATTTTATGTATCTACATACCATAATGACCATAATGCACTATAAAGTGGCTTTATGATAGTTTGCCAAAGTGATGAATTCTTCCAAGGAGGCAAAGGGCTGAACTGAGGCCCACAGCACCCTTGCTATGTAGATACACAAAATACACATAGTGAGTCTGATGTAATAACATGCTCTACAGTTGTACTTACATGTATTACACCAGTTATTCCACTGTACCTACCTAAAAGAGTGAGGACACTAATTAAAACCCAGTTAAAATAGGCTTATTGTTGCACTTTCTCAGAGCAAATGTTTAGGGTGGTTTTGAGAGTGCAAATAGCGGGCCCTCCTGAAGCAGCTTGAGGGCCTTGGAAATTAGCCAAGGGACAGGAGCAAATATCCAAATTCCCAGTGGGAAACACTAGTGCATTCCAGACATCACCAAAAACGGGCAGAAAGAGCACAACACTCAACTCATCCTTTCACATGTTGTACAACAGCCTATGAGAAATGTATGCATAGGAGTGTAGATGTAGAACAACATCGAAGGCTGAAATAAGACAAAGGACAAAGTATTTACAGTTTTGTATAAAATGGCTTTAACACTTTCTTTGTTCAGTATAAAACACTTTCAAATGCCAGGCCAATCAAAAAACAAAAACAAATTCACTGCCACAAAGATGCCCGCCCCCACCCAATGAAATCTACACACATTTCCAAAAGTAACGCTAACCCCCCCAACCCAACCCTCCATTAATAATTTGGGGAAAGAAAAAAATAAAACACAAAATCTAACACTCATCGTTAGCCATAATATTAATTAATTTAAAAAAAATGGGAAGGAGAAGAGGGAAAGATGAACTGGTGTGGTCACAGTCCGGCGAGGAGAAGAGAGGAGAGCTTAACAGTCTGGATAGGCTGGCTTGGTATTACACAGTCTTCTGCTGGCCCTTCTTACCGATCAGAGACTTATGGATGTGAGGAATCACACCTGTGCAGACACACACACACACACACACAGAAAACAATGATCAAAGAAACTGAAAAACATAACATTGCATTGATGTACACCTGTGTACACACACACACACACACACACACACACACACACACACACACACCATTGTGACCAATGGAATTGACATTTGATAATGTATTGACAAAAACATTAGGTAGGCTATTCACAATTTTCTCAGTTCTCTCCAAATTCCTGTCAACAATGGTCCAAACCACCAAGGTGACCCTTTACAGTAAATTGAATGCTACTGAAGAACTTCAGAGTGCATACAACACCAACAACAAAGGAAGCAGGCTGTGCGTTTGTTGGGGGAACATTAACTAGCCGTTCAGGCCCTGGCTGTTGGTTTGGCTCCACAGGACTGACATTTGAGGACGCATGCAGGCACACACGTGTTGATTACACTGTGCAACGTGCCAGTGTACAAGGTATGTGTGTTTCTATCCACATCTTTATCAAATGTCTAATGCAGCGTAACATAAAACAGGCAAACTGTCCATGGGGACGCAGGTTCGAATCCGTACGGGACTATTTAACCACCCCAAGCCCCCCAAAAAAGAAGAATTAAATTATAAAGCAGAGGTGCAAACTCACCGCCACCAGCGATGGTGGCCTTGATCAGGGAGTCCAACTCCTCGTCTCCGCGGATGGCCAGCTGCAAATGGCGCGGGGTGATACGCTTCACCTTCAAGTCTTTGGAGGCGTTACCAGCCAACTCCAACACCTGTAGAAACAACAAGAATGTGAATTGTCCCTTCAAAGGCGATTGATCCGGTAAAGACGATTCATAAGAAGTTTCTTCCGCAATACAGTACATGTGGCATAAAGGGACACTGTGCAGGAAATGTTCAAAAAAGGTACTGCAACTATGCTGCTCATTGAAACTGGGCTGCCTATTGTCCAATTTGATATTTAGATGAAAGTTTACTGAGTAATAAGCAAATATTTCCTAGTATGGTCCAAATAGAGTCATTTTTGCAGCTAAAAATTGCTATTTTTGGAAATTCAAAATGGCGGACCATGGAGAAGATCCCCCTTTTCATGTATGAAAAGTGCAATTTTTCCAGTCATAATGAATACTTAAGATTTGATGGTGGTGGTAAGTATTCATGAAAAAGGTAACATTAGTGAATGGGCAGCATGAATTCTGGAAATAAACAACTAAAAATCTCACACAGTGTCCCTTTAAGGTTCTAAGATGCCATTCTATGGCAGCCACGTCTCTTTAGGAGACTAGGAGAATGAATGGTGCTCAATGGAAAGTCATGCCCATTACCCATGCTACATGCCCATACCAACATTGGGCCACGGATGCCCAGTATTATGATAAGGTTACATTTTGACATTGCTCTGTTGACTATGCCCAAGATATCAAAGTCAGCAATGAAGCACATGGTAACAAAAAACATGCCACATCTACACAGGCATTTCTTTCTAAGACACATGATAGCACTGCAACTGAACATTCACAGCTGAACTTCCAAATTACCACTTTGTTTAACAAAGACTGTAGTGTAGGTGTGATTTCATACTTCTGCTGTGAGGTACTCGAGAATGGCCGCACTGTAGACAGCGGCCGTGGCCCCGACGCGTCCATGACTTGTGGTGCGGGTCTTCAAGTGTCTGTGGATACGACCAACTGGGAACTGCAGGAGAACAGAAAAGGGGGAGGCAATTGGCCTGGTGACGCCGGGGACACATACATGCAAATTTGGCTAAGTGAACGTCACCATTCAGGTCTAATGAGGAAGGCAAAGGCAAGTGGACAGAAGCGAAGTGAAAAAAATGTCACCAAGTTAATAATAATCCAAATGAGGAGTGAATTTTGCCTGTGGTGGCCAATCAAATCAGCACCATAAATGTTTCATTTTATTTGATTCGCTGCGAGGACCTGATAACCGTTAAGCAGTCAGAATGGAACACTGAATTTTGCCTGTCTTTGCTTTGCTTGTTTCGCCTGCATGTGTCCCTGGCGTTAGGCAAGTGTCTGGATACACGACTGACAGAAAACTACAGAACAACAAAAATGGGGGTTCTGGTTAGGCAAGGTTGTGTTAAGTCAATTAAGTATCTGGTGGTGAAACCTGGATGTCACAGCTATTGGTAGCTCTTGTTTGCCATATCTGAGATGTTCACTCGTTTCCCACAATGGAAAAAAAACCCCACCAAACTCACATCGTAGGGGTATTCCACAACGCTTATTCAGTAGAAAACCATGTTAAGTTAACCTTCAGCAGTGGTGTAGTCTACGTAGAACGCGGGTATACGGAGTAAACCCACTTCTAAATTTCAGGGATTTCAGTATACCCACTTAAAATTAATTGCTCCATTGTTTTGTATGGCACAAATATACACAGTATACCCACTTAAAAAAATGCTCAAATACACAGCATACCCACCATAAAAAAGTAGACTACACCACTGACCTTGAGGTAGAGAGGAATCATCAAATAGAACAGCCTGGAGTCTTCTGTTTTCTTTACTAAATGTTGCCTGCATGCTATCCATTAGCGGCTTTACCACTTTCTGTAGGTTAACTTGGCCACTGGTTTATCACTAAAGCAAGTTATTGGACTACTCCCCATCTGTAGTGAACCGGTGTATATCTCTGACCGCGTTTTATTTTAGGCCATGTTGATAGGTGATTTAGGTTACCTGCAGCCCGGCCCTCTGTGAGCGGGAAACGGCCTTTGCCTTAGCCTTGCCACTGTCCTTGCCCGCTTTCCCGCCAGCCTGTAACACAAGTATAGTCAACACATAAGTGAGAATTGAAATATTATTTAGGCTCATTTTATTTCAATTACATGCAGAATGTCAAAATGCCAAGAGAGGAGACACTTGTTCAGAGGAATTTTGGGAATCTAAGGGACGTGCACGACTTCAAAGCTACCTCAGAGGCTTGAAATCAACTGATGGGATGGCGCAGGTGTAATTTAAATTATGCCAACCCCAGAAGGGTGGCACGTGTAATGTGTTCTGGAAATCCCCTTGGAAATGTAAAACGTAATGTTACACTGGCATCACAACACCTGCTCTGAATCACAAAACTTTGTAACAAACTTTGTAACCCTAACAATATCGCAAAACGATTAGTAGGTCAAGTGACCAAAGAGAACAAACTTTATGCAAAAAAATGCGAGATATTAGCGCGTAAAATTAATTGTATCGTTACATGCAATACGATGCAATGCAACAACTCGTGCAACAACGCGCTAATTGTAAAATGTGCCTGATAGGTTGTCGTATGGAAAAGGTCATCGAGTTCAAGACAACTGTCGCTGAGGTGGAGATGTGCAATTTGAACTTTGTATCTGTAAACTAGAACTACACCGTTTCGCGTAAACTACACCTGTTGGCTGTCTTGGAAAGTCCAGCATTTCAGGAGACAGGTTTGCACATTCACTGTAGCCTACATATCAGATTTCCAGAAAAAGAAAAAAATGTTTCCCTTTTTAAACTAAAGGAAAGGACTTTCTGGCTTCACTTAAGTTTGCAGGTTCGGTTAACTGTTGAGCTGTGGTTTACTGTACTGATGGGGTTTGTTTGTTTAGTGACAGCTGGGGTTAACGTTGGCTGGCTAACGATTAGTAAAACATGGCACGCTAGCGTCACCCATTGAGCTGCTAGGCTATTGAGCTTTGCTTCGTGGTAAAGTTGCAAGCCAGGTAGATGTACTCATTGGAAAAAATGCATGATGCATGAAGTGCAACGTCCAAAGTGTCGATGTGCGGGCTGTGCATAATTAAATCTGACAATAATTTACGGTTAGCAATAACAACTGTGTGGCTAACTGTCAAACCCAAAATGTTGCTCAGTCCACTACGCCGACAATGTTGATTTGTTGCTAACCGATTAGCTAGGAAGCTAACTAGGTAACGTTATCCAACGACTATGAGCTACCGTCGTTTGTCAAAGCAGCATATTTAGCAATTGCACTGACTTTGTCTATGAATTAACGGGGATATATATAGTAGCAGAACAGCCTTACCATTTCACTGCCCGAGTAATTAAAGTACAGAACCCGAGGATAAGGAAAAATCGACTAAACGAAGAGGAACAATAAACCCTTCCACTGTTTTAGAATGGAGTTATCGCGAGCAAACCAGGATCCAATAGCAGACTTTGTTGTTAGTTCGAATGCGGTTTCTAACCAATAGTATTGTCGATTGCAAAATAAGTCCCCATCCCCCACGTTGAGGCTCTTTTACACACGAATTTAATTGAAATATGCTGTGTTCACGGACAGTGCAATGACTAAAAAGCAGAATGAATAACTTTGAGAAGTTTTGCTTTAATGATTATGAAGAACTAATTGTGTGCGATCCACCGTTGAAAGCAAGCGTACATCTATCCTGATTCAACCTGCTGTTCAGAAAATGAGCCACACGTCTGTTGAGTGATATCAGCTCAGCTGATTATTGCAGCAATGTAGCCTAAATATTCAACACTGTAGCTTTTGCATAGAATTGTACACGAGTTACAATGTGTAGGTCTAGCTGAGGCTATAGCTGTAAACAAAAGGACGCGCATGGCTTGAATTAAAATAGGAACCGGACTAAGAAAGTTCAGAACAACAAAATAATGAAATGTACTAATTATTTGTATGAATGGATTCGTGAATTGCAATAGGCTAAGATTAACATCCGTTAATAATCAATTCCTCTCTGGAAAAAGGGCACATTTCACTTAACACATTTTCCAAATCATTGACATTGAACTTACTTTTTGCTACAGTAGACTACTGCCCTACAAAGCAAAAAGGCAGTAACTGCATCATTTTTGAAAATGAGTTGTGCCCCCCACCCCACTCACACACTTAAATGACGCTTATGCATCAGAACGGTGACATATACTCATACCTTTTTTTCTATTACTCTTCAGGTTGGAAGCAAACTTGTCTCATATAGGACTACAAAGACCCATGTGTGTTTTTTGCATCCAATGGGTAAGCAATTAGGGTGTCAGACTTGTAGCCCAAAGGTTGCCGGTTTGACTCCTGACCTGCCAGGTTGATGGGGGGAGTAATTGACCAGTGCTCTCCCCATCCTCCTCCATGACAGAGGTACCCTGAGCATGGTATCGTCCGCCACACTGCTCCCTTGGGGCGCTATTGGGGCTGTCCCTTTGCACGGGCGAGGTATAAATACAATTTTGTTGTGTTCTCTTCAGTGTGCACTTGTGTGCTGTGGAAAGCTGTATGACAATGACAATGGGAGTGGGAGTTGGAGTTCTCCAGTTGCTTTCATTTTGTTTGGGTACAGGGCATGAGAGGTGGCAAAGCAAGTACATTTTTGAACTGCCTTTTCTCTTTCACAGGATATGAACAAAATGACTTGCCGTTTAAATATGTTTTGTCTCTCATTCAGATAAGTGGCTTTGCTGATCTTTGGAGGACGTCACCTGGATGAATGATGAACGAGTACCTACACTGGTGAACCATGGAGGCAATTTTGAAATATTTTTAGGGTTCACAAAAAACTCTACACCACACACATCACATACACCCACACACACGCGCTCACACAAATTCACTAAAAAAAAACTTCCAAGAGGGGTGCTATGTGCATATAGTGTTCCAAGTGGATGCCATGGCATCATTAGGCCTACTGTATTTAATATTTTCCAGAGAACATAAACTAAGATGAAGATGAGCTGTGTGTAATATCATCAATTTAACAGGACTACTTTGTTAGACTACTCTGTCAGATGTACCAGTCTCTTGGGTGTATAACGTAAAAGTCAAAGTAACATGTTATTACATAGCTGTTACCCCAGCTATTCCAGTTTTTTTTCTACTTTACTTTACTTCAACTAAGTACAACTCTGCTTCTCATGTGTAGCGAGGGCAAAACTATCTCAATTGTAGGAGAGTCTGTATTTTTCCATCTGCTGTGTTCTGCTATAGTTGGATACACCAATGCTGCCCTCTGCCAGCCAGTTCACATGTGCCCTCCACAACTAAATTTTACCAGTGACATGAAGCAACAGCTTGTTTTTCCTGTGTTTTCCACATAGGCTTCACAAATTCGACCTTGGGCCAGGCACAGCTGTTTGACTTGCAATTAATTTGAGCCAAAGTAGAACGTTATGTATCTGAAGGGTATGATAAATGGTTCTGTACTGTACTTCTCGCAGTGAGCGTAGCATTCCCTAGCGCGCGCAGGTTATTGACAGGGCTAGAGCCAATCAGAGGGGAGGCGGCTATGCTCGAGGAACGTAGGGGGTGTGTTTGCACAGACACGCAGAAGAACAGGATCAGGCTGCTGGTGATGGTGAAGATGGCGGATGGTGACAGTGGGAGTGAGCGCGGTGGAAGCAGCGGTGGCGGAGGGGGTGGAGGCAGTGGATTTCACTTTCAGAGAGATCAAGAGACGCAGGAGCTGGCCTCCAAGCGTCTCGATATCCAGAACAAGCGATTCTATTTGGATGTAAAACAAAATGCGAAAGGCCGTTTCATTAAGATCGCAGAGGTTGGAGCCGGTGGTTCCAAAAGTCGACTGACACTTTCCATGTCAGTTGCGGCGGAATTTCGTGACTATCTGGGGGATTTCATAGAGCACTATGCCCAGCTTGGACCCAGTAGTCCAGAACAAATCGCCCAGTCTTCCGGGGGCGACGATAGTGGGCCGAGAAGGGCACTCAAAAGCGAATTCCTGGTCAGAGAGAACAGGAAATACTACCTCGACCTAAAGGAGAACCAACGGGGCAGGTTCCTCCGAATAAGACAAACAGTCAATCGTGGGCCAGGGTACGGTGGTGGCGGAGGAAATGTACCTGGCGGTGGGATGCAATCAGGTCAGACCATCGCGCTTCCTGCTCAGGGATTAATTGAATTTCGTGACGCCTTGGCTAAGTTAGTAGATGACTATGGAGGCGACGATGACGAATTGGCAGGAGGTGGTTGCGCTGGGGGCTATGGTGAGCTTCCTGAGGGCACTTCCATCACAGTCGACTCCAAACGGTTCTTTTTCGACGTTGGATCTAACAAGTACGGCGTGTTTATGCGCGTGAGCGAGGTGAAGCCCAGCTACAGAAACTCAATCACGATTCCGTTTAAGGCCTGGAGCAAATTCGGTGGTGCGTTCAGTCGTTACGCCGAGGAAATGAGGGAGATTCAAGATAGGCAGAGGGATAAAATGTACGAGAGGAGAGAGGAGGAGTCAGAGGGAGACGACGTTGATGACGACTGATCTGGTCAGCTGTTGACCAGCTTCTGCCTCCAACACGGGGCAGAAATTGGAACGACATGTAGGCCTAGTGCATGATGATGATGGTGATGATGATGATGAACTGAGCACTGTTTATTCCATAGTAGGTAAAGTTTGGACTAAGCAAATTAAACCATTTCGGGAAAAGTATAATATTATGCAATTTGGCTATTTCAGTAGATGTAGACCATAGCCTAGGCTATGGTGGAAAACAATGAGTCTATGGAAGTTTGTGATGTCAAGTAAACCTTTAATCCCCATAACCCAACATGCCCATGTGTAAAGAATAACAAGAGTGACCCCTCTGTGGACAGTCTATATGTATAGGGATATAGGCTATCCTGATATAAAGGACAGAAACAAACCAGCAGCTGTAGGGCCTAAATATCAGGCCTAGGCTATATCTTACAATTGTGCTCAGTGTTAAGCCTACCACATCTGGTGTTGTTTTTGTTCTTATATGCAGAGGATTCAGAGACGATATGTGATCATAACATGTGAAATGTATTACCTTGTAACCTTTTGGAGTATATTATGGAGTAAGCATGTCTAATAGCTGTAGACACTACTGGTGCTCCTTATCATGTCAGAGTGCAGTTGATCGGAAATTTGCACAGTATAGGCCTACTGAAAAGATGCTATTCTCCCTCAGGAAGGAGGTAGACTCATCAATTGGTGCTCATTCCTTTTCTTTTCTTTTTTTTTAAACTCTTCAACATAAAATATTAATCATGGTCTATTACAAGTCTATAACAAGATGCACCCTACTTACGAGCATATAATTCATCTATAGGAATGAATGTAGTTTATTTTTTGATTTTTTGTTGTTGTTTTCTTTATTTCAGTCATCACTGAATGTCCTTGACAAATGATTGAGAGTGAAATAGATTAAACTAAGATTAAGCACAATTTAGTTGTGTTGGACTTGACACATGACTTGGTCCTACAGCATGAGAAAAGGGAAGTGCTAAATTGCGGACCAGTCTTACTGAAAAGAAAGAGCACTTCAAATGAATATACAGAGTAAACTGGAAAGAGGATTATACTTTACGGAAACTATCCAAGTTAGAAAATAGTTATTTTTAAAATGCATAGAAAAATATATACATAGAACTATATTTATATTACATATATGTGAGCAATGCTAATGCTTCCTGAACTTACTGAAACACATTTAGCTCGGATGCAATTAACCAGGGGAAAATACAGTCATTCTATTTCTTACCAGTCCATATGACATTTGCATCGTTCCTTCCTATACACCAGACACAAGACATTTCTGCTGCATCCACATAGCAAAGAATCAGGTTTTCAGGTTATTGGTATTCTTTTAAGCACTCCTACACATTTTTGTTTGATAGTAAAAAAAAGAAAAGATTTTGAACTGCTGAGTTATCATTCTCTGCATTGCTTGGATGTAACAGAACTGGATTGAGTTTGCATTGGGTGATTGTCTTGCACATAATTTCTCCCAGAAAGACTTCACACAACATACACAGTAAATATTGCAGTGTTAATTTAACACGTTGGCCTACACAGTTGAAGTCAACACTCATGTTGCTCCAGCTCTCATGAGTGTTGAATTAACTCTGTTAAATGTACAGTGTAATTGGGGCCACAGTGTGTAGAGATGTGAGACTAGCCCTTACGAAAATCGACCATCGTTATACTGTAGTAACCATGGTTTTACCATTGTATGTCATGGTTACTCTAAGTACTCTGAGCCAACCATAGTATTACTATGGGTTATCCATGTTTTTTTTTTTGGTAACCATGAAAACTGTGGTTCCTGACTAACCATTGAACATGGTTATTCATGGTTTAGCCATGGTTAATTGTGGATTTCATGGTTACCCAAAAAAAACATAAAAACTTGGGAGTTGGACTGAAGATCAAAAAGTTGCAGGTTCGAATCCCTCCCTTACCTCTCCCTACACCTCCATCCATGGCTGAAGTGCCCTTGAGCAAGGCAACTGACCTGACACCACATTGCTCCAAGGACTGTAACCAATATGTGTGGTGAATAAAAAAAGCGGCTGCTAAGTGTAATTCAATGAATAATTATAAACCGTGGTAAAACCATGGTTACTTTTCAAAGTAAAACCATAGTTCATTTTATAGTTAAACCATAGTCAAACCATGATTGAACCATAGTAAAAAGAAACCGTACCAAACCATGCTAAAAAAAACACGAAAACCATGATTAACCATGGTCGATTTTCGTAAGAGGTCCCAGCCAGGCTTGTCTCCCCATGTGCTCTCCATGTTAATCGATTGCTCTTTTCACTGCATGCTTCCTTTCTTTGGGAACTGCCCCGTGTTCCTCAGTTGCATTCTACAGTTGCTGTATGTTCATATTTACCAGTGGGTTCTTCAAACTTTTTGTTTGGTAAAAAACAGAGAGAAAAAAAGGAATAAAATGTTTACCTGCGTTTAACTTTTAAAAGATTGTGGCGTTTGTTGCACTTGGAAAAAAAAGAACATTGTGTCTGTTGAGCTTGATGTGAACCTTTCTTTTCCTTTTCTGTTGAAATTAGTTTTGTCACAATGGCAAAGAAATAACCATTGAAGCACCCAGCAGCAATATGAGTCCGTTTTATAGTTAATAACATCTGTTACATGTTGTCTACATCTTTATTTCTGTACTGTAAGTGAAATGGCAGCTGTTTGTCATGTGCTCTGCTGTAAAACAAACAAGAAAACAGAACAAACAAAAATAATGTCCTTTCAATGGAAAAAAGCGAATTCTTTGCTGAATAAATGGGTTTATAAAGATGACCGACTGTATTGAGAATGTGTTTGATTTGTGAAGTGTGAATGGAAACATCATCCTTCAGCTTGAAGAGTGAAATACCTAACAGTAAATGAACCACAGCATTTACCATTAGATGGCACACCTTTTGAAAGTTTCACTTTGCTTGATACAAAACTAACATCCCTTCTGAATCTCCTGAGTGATGTTGTACAATACACCTTCATGTTGGATGCTTCAAGGTAGGCTGGGGAATCACCTCTCATGCAATGCCCAGCTTTTGTTCATTTCTAGGACATACCATGTGCCGAATGCAAGCTCTGCAGTGCATTTTATGCAGTGCCACCCAGCAGTGATGCTAGATAAGGGGCAGTGGAGGGGGTGGGGGTTGTCTTATGTCTGAACACATCCCTGAATTGCCAATAAAGTGACTAATTATGACCAATCTTTTTTCAATGGCCATTTTTAAAAATACACCTTTATTGAACAGGGTGGTGATGACGTGACAGGAAACAAGCGAGATGTGGGGTGGGGGGCTGGGATATTAACCAGGCAGCATTTGAACCTGGGTCCCCATAGGCAGTCAGCCCATTCATGGACAGAGCCATTGGCCACCACATCACCATATCTTGCTATGGTTCCCTTTATTTATGTATTTTACAAAATGTCTAAAAGGCATGGTTATGTCCTTAGTGCCCCCTTCTGGTAAAAAGTAACAGTGCAGGCTCCAGGCAAGTGATATTTTTTCACGTGTTGCAGATGAGTGGAGAGGGCATTTATATTTATACAACACTGGATTTAGCATTTGGCAACATGCAGGACTTACTGCCATTTCATCGTCCCCCTAATTTAGCTGTCTATGGTATCACAAACCAATAACACCCCCTTCACTCACATAACACTATTTCTGACATGGGTTGTTGCACAGGTGTTCTATTTAAGACAGGCTTCATGAAATGCTAAATAAAACTTGATGGTGTCTGGTAGTTGTCAAACATAAAATAAGCGTCCGCTACTTTTCTAACAAATATCTTTTTAGGGGCATTTTTGTCTTAATTTCGATAGGACAGTATGAGAGGCGACAGGAAGTCAGTGCAGAGAGAGAGATTGAGGAGGACCGGCAAATGACCCGGGCTGAAATCGAACCTGGGTCACTGGCATGATAACCCAGTGCCCTACCGTTTGACGACGCATGGCTGGCTGCTAAATGTTTAACCTAGTTTCATTTATTTACTAATTTATTTGGGAAGTGATGACAGGAAATTGTTGGGAAAGAGATTAGAGACTATGAGGAAATGACCTCGGGCCGGAATTAGACCCAGCTTCCCGGCATAACAGCATTTCATTAAGCATTGAAGAAATAGCTCAGGCTATGCAAGACTGAACAGCATTAGTACTTGCTGTGTGGTCCAGGGCTGTTTTGATAAGAAGTGCACTCTGAGGGCACGCTGTGGTGTGGGGTGCTAAGCCACGTTAAGCAAGTATTAATATTATGTAAATGGCAGTGTGCTGCTGCAGGGCCCTTCATTCATCCAGGAATGTTCAGGGATTAAGTTCAGGAATTTGGAGTGCTTCAGGCTTTTCACTTTTTCTCCTTGATGATCATCAGTATAGTCAAGTCAGGTGAAGTGTACTTTTACTGTCAAAGTTCTATGTAACTCAGCACAGAAGCTTGAAATTGCATTTGGCCAGTCTTCAACGTGCAGTTAAAATAAAAACATATAAATAAGACATTGACAATAATCTCTCTCTCTCTCTCTCTCTCACTCACACACACACACACACACACACACACACACACACACACACACGCGCACACACACACACACACACACACACACAGTTTTCCAAACACTAACATAATGATATAGATGTACAATAAACAAACACATATACACACACACTTGTGCAAGATGCATGTAGGAAATCTGATACATATAGGCCGAAATGCATAGGCATTGTAGCCAAATAAATATGTAATAAAAGCGGCAAATTTGAGCACCTTACCTATCTTATCCAGGAATGTTGTTTTAATTTTGTCCAGACGGATAGCACTCACAGAAAAAGATGAGAATTCACTTGAGATTCTTAAAGGTTTTTTAAAATTATTATTATTGTAACAACACATCAGAGACAAACATTGAAAAGGCGGTATATAGTGCATCAACTAACCAAAAGAGGAAAATAAATTATAAAAAGCCAGCTTCTTAAAGGTTAAGAAGAATGACCCCATGTTGCAATTGCGTAACTAAATTCCCACAGAAGCATTCTAAGTAGAGAGGCAGAGCACTTGAGAAATAGTAATCAAAATGGAGTCAGGGGACCTTTTATCTACAACTATCCCACACATTTAAGATTTCTCATCCATTGCTGTGTGCAGTGTGGGACTTAAGCAATAAGGCACGAGAGGCCGTGGGTTATGCTCGAATCTAACACTGCGGTCCAGTTCTCGATTCTGACTGGCTGATAGCCGTGGACAATTGAGCGTAGGCCTAAACCTACACCTTCCGCCTTCTTGTCTGCAAGAAGAGCACATTTTTGCACCATCTGTGGTTGGGGTATCAGTGTGATTGCCAGGGGCGGAGCTACAGGGGTGGCTAGGGTAGCATTTGACCCCCCTGAAATCTGATTGGCTACCCCAGGTGCTCCCCCAGAAAATGGACAGTGGCCACGCCCACTCGCGTTACAGGAAGCACATAAATCGGTACACACCACCCTCGTGAATTTGGGCATATGGGGTACCATTCGAAAGCTTAAAACCCCCTCTATTCAGTGGTATGCATGGGAACTCTCGATGGTCTGACGGTAATGACTCATAGAAGCAGATGTATGCTTTTCCATCCTGAACAAGAAAAGCCTTAGAAAAACCCCCAGCTTATTTCAGTCCAGACTAATTTCATTTTCCTTTTGAAAAGTTAGCTGTGTAAATAAATAAATTCATAGAACACATAATAGGAGACCTAAAACTTAAGGGTGCGGTTATAGGGTGCACTTTAGAAGGGATTCAGTGACAGTGCCTTACAGCAGGTGTTAGGGTTGCCAAATGTGACCAATGATTGCCAACCCAAAAATATTAAAAAGAACGCCTTAAGACTAAAATCCTGCCAGAATTAAACAGAAGTCTTGATTTATATGACCAGAAATCTACAGAATACGTACCTGCCCAAAGCCCTTTTTAACCCATAGATGACAATCGGAAACCGCTCAATCTGGTAATGTGGACGGGTGTCATAAGAACCCAAGAAAATCATTCTCTTTATCTATTCTATAGTATTTGAGTGTTTTTTTTTCTTTGAGCATGCCCCATTTCTTAAGAGCATGCCCCTGTGAAATTCACGTGGCTACCCCATTGCCCCCCCAAGACTAAATGTCTGGTTCCGCCACTGGTGATTGCAAAGACATTTCATTCCTGCGATGTTTACCGCCCCTTGCTGAGTTTTTGTAGCGAAGTGTGTGTCTGGCAGTGCGACGACGCACGCACGCCGGGTAACGTTGCCGGGGTAACCACAATCACTTCTTCAACTTGTCGCGGATCAAATGAATTGTTATTCAAACATTTTAAAAGAATTTTGGTCAGCGATTAAGTGTAACAGTGTTAGATAGGCCTAAGCAATAAGCCACTTGAGTCCATGGGTTAGTGATAACGGGCAAGGGGACGTTTACGACACTCCGCTTCGCGTCATGCCCTTCTCCCCTTGGCCGTTATCAATCGAGCATAAGACACGGCCTCTCGTGGCTTATTGCTTAATTGATAACGGCCAAGGGGATTGGGGCACGACGCGAAGCGGAGTGCCGTAAATGTCCCCTTGCCCGTTATCAAGTAAGGGTTAACGTTCGGCGAGAAGGTCGCTACCGTGGAATAGCAGCACGACAGAGAGAATCTTTAGACCCCGACGCGGAGCGGAGGGGTCTTGTTCTCTCTGAAGTGCTGCTATTCCACACAGCGACCGACTCGCCGAAAGTTAACCCGCTTATTATATGGATATACTTAAATGATTCACACATGGCGGGGACATTTCTTTAGGCCTATTTAATGTTAAGATTGTCGCTGCGCAAAACAAAACAGTGCCGTTGTGGAACACCGCTAAGCAACAGCTAGGTAGCCAGGACAGGTGTTGTCTATCACAGCAGCTGATTAGAGTCTTGTTGAAAAGTCGCTTTAGCAGTGAAACGTCTTGTTGCCATTGGCAGCGGTCTGTTATAGACCAACCCGTCCGTTATCGAAAAATAACAGACGTGCGAACGTTGGGGAGCCCCGTTGAAATGAATGGAGCATTCGACCGATGACGTCACAACCATATAATAATAGAGCATAACCCACGGACTCAAGTGGATGTGTAATGGATGTGTAAAGTGTAAGATGTGTAAATGTGTAAAGTGGATGTGTAGGCCTAATGTAGGCCTACAGGGCCCTAAACTAAGAGCCAACTGGCCAAATTGTGAAAATTCTGTTTGGCTGGTTCAAAAGGGAACTTACTAGCAAGCCATTTTGATTGATAACGAGTATATTTGTGGCCAGTTACATTTAACTTCTACCAGTTAAATTGGCTACTGATGAAAAGAGTTAACTTATAGCCCTGGTAATGTATAATATAATGGCAGACAAAGGTGTGACAAAAAATGTGACATGCAAGGGCATTCCAGAATCTGAGACATGAAAAAATGTGTGACATGCCAGAGTGTGAGTAACACTTTCGGAGTAATATAACTTGCGGTTTTCAATATGTAACTTGTGCTATCGTACACAGTATGGTATCCTTATATCAACATTCAGAATAGAAGGAATAGAATGTGTCTTATTGTCACTATTCATTTGTGCAGATGGGGAGTGTTTGTCCCATGGTAGGCTCCAACCGTATCTCACTCATTTCGTAAAGTCTTCACGAAAATAATATATTAATTTTCGTGGTGCATTCACGTTATTGCCCGCCTTTCGTAAAGTCTTCACGAAAATAATAGATTAATTTTCACGTTGCCTATTCACTTGAATTGCCCGATTGTTGCCTAGCGACCCACTAGTTTAATGCCCTTTCGGTAGCCTACTGTCACATGGTAATCAAACATTTCAAACAAGCAATTTAGGGTTAGGTTTAGGGTCAAGGTTAGGGTTAAGGTTAGGGTTAGGGTTAGGTTTAGGGTTAGGGTTAGGTTTAGGTTTAGGGGACATAAGGCGTAAGTACCGAAAGGGTGTCGAATTAGTGAGTCCCGAGTGTATCAGCAGTGTTCTGTCAGCACCCCCTCCCAGCCGCTGCAATAACCATAGCAGCAGTGGGGCAATTCAAGTGAATAGGCAGCGTGAAAATTAATCTATTATTTTCGTGAAGACTTTACGAAAGGCGGGCAATAACGTGAATGCACCACGAAAATTAATATATTATTTTCGTGAAGACTTTACGAAAGGCGTGAGATAGGGCTCCTACCCTACAATACAAGATGCGTTGAAGGAGTCCAGTATTGTGGACGGCCTCTGGCAGCTCTAACCACAACACACTTCAACGTACCATATTTAAATTACATTAAAGTAGGCCTGTATTCTGCACAATGGTTCTTAAAAAGTGACTTTGTTTGTCATACTACTGCAACATAGGGCCTACCGTATGTGTTTTTTTTTTGTATTTTAAAGATTTGAAGGTATTTTGGGGGGAGAGTTTGCCTCCTGGTTTGGATAGGATAGTAGAGAGACGACAGGAGCTGCAACATACCGTATGTGGTTTTTTTTTGTATTTTAAAGATTTGAAGGTATTTTGGGTTGAGAGTTTGCCTCCTGGTTTGCATAGGATAGTAGAGAGACGACAGGAGAGTAGTGGGAGAGAGGGATAAAATGTTAATTACTAACTGCTCCTGGACCACAACCATCTAGCAAATACTACGTGGACTATGGATTGCAGAGTTGCCAAAGCTCTTGTAGATTTGACCGTTTTTGAAACCTTTCTCATCATTTGTTTTTTGTTTAAATTAAACATTATATCTAATTAATGTCTTTTCAATATAGCCTATTTATATGATGGTGTAGGTTTTCAGGCAGGCACCTTGGCAAGAAGACAACTGCCTAGTGGAGTTGTGCTGGGATGTTCCCAATCTGAGTGTAAGCGAGTGTGAGCACAAATGTGCAGAATTACTGCTCTAGCCTGATTATCACTGACTTTCAAATCTCTTCGAGACTTGGTCTGACCAATAGCATAATTAACATTTCCCAAACAGCATTTCCCAAATGTCGCCCCTTGGTTTGCTTATGATTCTTTGCTTCCCAAGAAAGTGGGAGGAGTTCCCGTATTTGCGGTAACTCAGAAAGTACTTGCATTGACTCTTGACCTGACTGGTAGCAACGCTGAAGCTGTTGCGTCACTAGGAGGGCACGGCCTGGCTACTACTGCTCTGCTTTACAAATGAAATTGGGCATTAAATGCAAACATGTAGCCTATAACTGCAGGTCAAAGTGGCATTCAAATAAGTAACTCTGACTTTTATTTTAACTTCAATACAGGAATCCATTTTGCCAGTACCTTATGGTTTGAGTCTGTCACCAGAAAGGCATTAAATTATAAACACTATACATTTCATTGCCCATACAACAATGACTTGATGTGATTGACAGTCGTTTATTCCTTGTTGCGCGAAGACATGCTCATTGATGTTGGAAAAAAATCAGCCCTGATTAATGCTGTTTATTAAACATTTCTACAAAACTTGACATAGCATAATAAGTAAATACATATTACAGAAGGTTTTGTTAATTAAGGATTAAGAATCATACGGTTCATCCTGTATACTTAACAATTGTCTCCGAGTGCATGGTGAAATGCATCTATTTCTATTCACATGTACAGTGTAAAAAATGTTTTAATTTGTATGATTATACACTGTGAGCTGTGGAGATGCAAAACGCACACCAGAAACAGAGGTGCTGGCAACCAGTAAAACACTTGCAGGAGAGAAGTGCCGCACACTCTCGAGTTAAATAAACAAGTTTTTAATGTGCAACGTTTCGGCCTGTCGGCACATGTGACCTGAGGAAGGCGGACAGGCCGAAACGTTGTCACATTAAAAACTTATTTATTTAACTCGAGAGTCTGCGGCACTTCTCTCCTCCTGCTTATACACTGTGAGCAATCATCTAATGTCAGTCATAACATTTGACACTACCCAGAATTGTTGCAGTCAGTAGCTATGTATACAGTAGCCTAATGTGGTAAGTAGCTATGCATACAGTAGCCAACTGCTTTTACTAGATGCTGTCTCTTGGCAGCAGGGCCCGTTCTAGTCAATTTGGTGCCCTAGGGCAAGCACCCCCTTTTCGTACATTTAGAATTTGGCATCTGTAAACTGCCGTACATCTGATCAAGTACAGCTGTTCTACTACCTACACACATGCTGAGTGCCCATGAATAACCAATGTCAATGTAAAGTTTAAAGCTACATTCACATACGGTACTTGCTTCTCTCTCACTCGCCTACTCGCCACTCGCTCAGGGAGTGCTCGCTAAACATTTAACTGCCAATGCAAAAGCAAGAAGTACTGTCAGTTATCCGAACTCTGCATTTCAATTGTTTACTTGCTTACTTGCCTCGCTCAAAGTTGAAATATTTTTAAACTCTGAATCCACCCACATTGCATCGCTTGTACTCTCCTGGCTACCTCGCCTCCTCACTTCACTGGAACACATACTTCACTCGCTGAGCGAGTAACTAGTAACGATGTGTGTGAACCTAGCTTAATGCTTTATTTTGAGGAACATTGTCATTGTGACACAGCACTCCACAGCACACAAGGGCACACTGCACACAACGAAATTGCATTTATGCTCACCCGTGCAAGGGGGGCCCAATGGTGCCCCAGGGGAGCCGTGCGGTGGGACGGTACCAGAAAATAGCTACCTCAGTCATGGAGGGGGATGGGGGAGAGCACTGGTTAATTACTCCACCCACCAACCTGGCGGGTCAGGAGTCGAACCAGCAACCTTTGGGCTACAAGTCTGACACCCTAACTGCTTACCCATGACTCCCCATTTGGTGCCCTACGTGACTGCCTTGTCTGCCTATGCCTAGCGCTGGCCTTGCTTGGCAGTAGCTTTCAGGGGCGGTTATGTCAGGTTCAGAAAGTAAAAACCCTGCCATATATTTGCCAATTACCACAGCACAGGTCGATTAGTGAATTAGCTAAATCACCTGTGATAGCAACAGAGGGCTAGCTAGTAAAGAACACAAACCCACCTAGCAGAAGATATATACACCTGGCCGTTTGGTCTAGCATTGCACCATAGGGGAAAATCGTAGCTGGGCCACGGAATCTGTCATCCAATCACAATGTGCCATCTGTATGTGAGTTTTTCTTCTTTTTGAATCTGTGTAGTGAGTAGCTGGGACGGGCTTAACATGGCTGGGTTGAACTGGTTTGAACAGCAACCGTTGGTTCCACAGCTTTGCTAATGGTGCAATACTAGACCATATTTGTTTAGACTACATTAATATCATAGTCTTGCTAGCCAGGCTAACAGAAAAAGACAGTCAGGTCTACTGTCCAGCTATTCACAAGCAGTGATGCAGTGATGAAGTCAAATGAGGATAAACTTTCATAAGCACAACATTTTTTACTCCATGCATATTTGATGATGTCAGTGACTAACTATAAAAACTCAACAAGACAATATGTGCTATCCCTCCACCTGAGGTGGGCGGTTAGCACATCTTTTTAGCCAGCCAGGTGAGCAGACATTCAGAAGCCTGATGCTGTTACGCCTGCTGAGAAGACCAGAGGCTCCATGACTTCACAGTTACAGTCATTTGGTGTGACGTAGTCTAAGTTTAAACGTAGTGGACATCCATTCTGCAATTTCAACTGTATTTTCGACTCTGTGAGTAGTTGAAGTAGCACCTCATTAAACATTTCAGACAAGTGGTTTCTCCAATCACGCGAAAGGTTTTTTTTTAGAAAGTCACGTCTTCAAAGGGTGGCATGTTGGCCATAGTTACAGATGAATGTTCACGCTCATTCTGAGAGACCGGTTAATTTAGTTTGTAAGGGAACTCAAACACACATGCCAAAACATTATCACTGCAGGCAATGAGTTTCTCCTCGTTCCTTCCCAAGTACAAGTGCTCCTTAACCGACTTCAGACTTCCCTTATTGTCTTGTGCTCCGCTCCACTCGAACAGACATTTCTCCTCCAGTGTGGGGCTGCTCACCTCTCTGACAGGTTTCAGCTGTAAAGAGTAAAAATACAAACAGTATAGTCACATAGACACAAACATAACCATACAGCTAAAGGGTAAAAAATGAATATATAGACCAAAACGTTCAAACTTGCATGCACAGCTCAGGGCAGGTGCTATAGTTGTGACTGCAGGATTAGAAGACACTTTGAAAGTTTTCCCTTATGAGCTTCCCTTATGAGAAAAATACATTCTGTAAAGTCAAGCAGTGCAACTTGAAAAATGACTAAGGTCATTAATGAATAAGACATTAAACAACTGGGAGCATTGAACAGTGTTGACATTTATCATTTACTTTTGTCATGATCTGACAGGTTGCCAGAGCGCTGGTCTGCACCACAATCTGAGGTATGCATCTGGCAGCAACATTGATCTGGGTTGGCATTCTCGAAAGCGTCTTTGCTAACGATGGTAGCAACGTCCTTCGTGAGAGCGACTCAACTCTCTCTCGACAGCGACGCTCACCACTGAATCCAAGGGAATGGTGTTACGTCTTAAGACGGTCTTAAGACAGTTAGCAACGACAAGAATCGAGAAACGGACCCCTGGTCAGTGGGCGGCAACCAAGTAAAACCACAGTGTTCTAAACTGGTCTAAAGTGGTATATGCATTGCACGCCATGGCTCCTTGCAACTTTATCAGCCAAGCCTGTGCAAAATCACCTTCCGATAGTTAAAGAATAAATACATTTATTCACACTGGTTACATCAAACAGTTATTTCATTGTATCTAATAATGTAGATAAACCTTACAAATCTAAAAGAAATGCCACCACAACTTTGATCCAACACAGTTACCTCTGTTGAAACGACTGTTTTTTACTACTTTCAGTTTTAACCTCTCTGATCACCTTGGCATCAGCAGACTGATCTCACAAATAGGTGTAAACATGTTTTTACATTACATTACATCACTGTCGCGAAGGGGAGTAGAGTTGCCCAGCCAGCACTTGAACCCGGACCTTCTGGGGTAGTAAACTGGGGCTCTGACCGTTACATCAAAGAGCCAGGCTCGTTGGTGTGACCGGCAGAGCACACCCACAACCCTAGTGATGGTCACTCCATCACACTGGATTTCCCTTTGGGAAGCACACCTGTGTGCTTCACACATTCATGGTGTCCCTCACGGAACTGCCCATCATGCTTCTCCCATCTAGTGTGCCCCATCATCAATGCTTCACCCATCACTGGGGTCCCTCACACCGGGGTCACCAATCCTGGGGGTCCCTCACATGGAATTATGGCTCACACACAATGGGTATGCTTCCAATGACCTCACGGTAGCCATCCCACTTCTAACACCATTTGTAGCGAAGGGGAGTAGAGTTACCCAGCCAGGACTCAAACCCGGACCTTCAAGGGTTGTAAACTGGGGCTCTGACCGCTACACCAAAGAGCCAGGCTCGTTGACATGACAGTCAGAACACACCCACAACCCTAGTGATGGTCACTACATCACAATCACATTACATTGCATTTGGCAATGCATTTTTAACCAAAGCAACTTAAAATCGAGACCCGTTTATTTAACATACATAATCGTGATGGTGAGTTTGGCCTGAGCTGACTCAGATGGACATTATTCAGCTGAAATGTACATGATCATAACGTGCGCGCATATGGGATCATTCATATGCAGTAAGCTCATCGAGAAGAGGCCGCTTGTTCACTGTTGAAGATAACGATGCAGTGTTGTCTTGTTTTAGTCACATAGCTGGTGACACTGCACTTAATGCCAAGGACTCGGTCAGCTATCTTGGGTGTTTACTGGACAGCCAGTTGTCTGGAGCTGGCCAAGCGTAGAAAGTCATCACTAAGGTTAATCAACGAGTGCGCTTCTTGGCCAGAATTGCAAAGTACCTGGATCAAAAGGCTTTGTTAAACCTAGCAAGTGCTATAATTCAGCCATATTATGATTATGCATGTTGCTCCTGGTACAATGGCATTACTAAACAGCTGAAAAATAAGCTCCTCAGACCTCACAAAATAAATTAGTAAGGACCATCTTGGGACTGCACCCTAGAACCAGTGGTGTAGTCTACGTAAAACGCAGGTATACGGAGTATACCCACTTCTAAATTTTAGGGACTTCAGTATAGCCACTTAAAATTGATTGATCCATTGTTTAGAATAGCATAAATATATACAGTATACCCACTTCAAGAAATGCTCGAATATACAGTATACCCACTTCAAAAAAGTAGACTACACCGCTGCCTAGAACTCACCTTGATCCTCTCCACTTTAAACGTTTGGGTTGGTGAAGAGTTGAGGACAGAGTCTCTCAAATAGAGCTGAGTATGGTGCACAAAATTGTAAATGGGCATGTCCCTAAATAACTTTTTAATAGACTGAGGAATGTCCAATGTTATTCCACTAGGGGAAGTTCCACAGATTTTGTTCCCGCAAGAGTCAATACCAAAATAGGGAAGGACTCATTTTTATATGTTGCATCTAGCTCGTGGAATGATCAATAGCCTAGATGGTTTTAAATGGGCTTTGAAAAAATGGTTTAGAGATCAGTCACTGTAGTATATTACTTTAAGTGGAAAGAATATGTGTTATGTGTATGCTATGTATTTAATGTGTTATAGTTTTAGTTTGGTCCCAGTGCTACTCTTGTCATTTTAACAACATCTTGCCATTAACACCACTAAACACCAAGGACCACAATGGAAATAAGCTTTTGAGCTTTATTGTGTTATCCTGACTCTCTGTTTTTTTAATTTAAGTATGTGGTGCGGTTTATATGAAACTCAATCATGTATTTATTTTATTTATATGAACTGAAGATGTCAAATAAAAAAAATCACTCACTCACGCCACTTTGTTGGACATTATGTTGTTCAGAAACTCCTTTTTATGGAACCAGAAACTACTTTTATACAACCTGCATAAACATCTGACAGTATGCTACTGTGTCACACCATCATTAATTGGTTTGTGTAAAGTACATGCTGATCTTAGTCACATGCAAAACTATCATTGGGATGATACATTTTTTTTACAGAGGTTTCATTGTTACCATGAAATTTAAACAAAAGCTTCTTCATGAAACTATTCACTTTAGAGTTTCAAAATATTTACAAAGTATTAGAAAGACATGCAGTTGCTTGTGTGGAGCATGGAGTGAACTCTTTTGACGGCGCTTCGCAAGTAGCCTATTCCCTGAGGTTAGTCTCAACGTTATCTCCAAATCACGTTAACCCAAGGGCAGTCATGGGTAAGCGGTTTGGGCATCCGACTTGTTATTATAGGTTGATATGTAAGTTTTGGAACATTTCATATAGATTTTTCCATTTGGTGTTTTTTTTACTTCTAGGACCCCCCCGAATACAAATCCACCTGTTTCCATTTTTTTCGTGAACATTTAGTGGCAAATTCAAGATGGCTGCCATTGTGTGTAGAAATTTCACCATTAATGCCATTTTAAGGTTCAATTGAACTGTTTTATAATTCCAGGGCAACATTGAATAGAAAACAAATTATTTTCAATGTTTTCCTTCATTTTTTGTGGCAAAATCCAAGATGGCTGACATAATTTATGGTGAAATTGGCATATTTAATATTTTGAAGTCTATAAAGCCATTGTTGACTTGTTTTGGTAATATTTGTTACATGAATGTGAAGTCAGCCATTACATAAACTAAGCCCATTACAAAATCCAAGATGGAAGACATTTTGTTTAGCAAAATCAACATTAATGTTGCTTTCAGGTCTATAAATCAATAAATGATACTCTACTCTACTCTGACGCCATTCATTTGTGAATTCGAGCACAGAGGATTCCATGCTGGTCCAAATTATTGTTCCAACAACAATTGCTATGAGTCACTTCATGTACAGTAGGCCTACCTATTATGCAGTGCTACCTGTACAGTAATATGCACATTCACTGGATTGGCTGCCTATATCGAGGCAAAGGGCTACAAAGTTGCTTCAAGGTCGGCCTCAGCTTATCTGAAGGCTGTGAAAACCGTATGTTTCTATCCGGGATGTTGCATTCCTCCAATGCCAACAATCTTGCCATGCTCTCTGCTCATAGAACTGGGCTTTCTGGCATGACAGTCAGAGAATATCCTCAACTGTAGTGATGGGTCATACCCTGATATGGTCTTCCCTACGGTAAGCCCATGTGCTTCACACGCTCTGAACGTCCCTCATATAATTCCCAACTTACTTAGGCCTATATCATCCATGGTGTCTAATATTATGCTTCACCCATCAGTAGCATCCATTGAGATCACGTCTCTGTGGGTCTGTTGTGGCTCATCCGGTTGGCATGCCTATGTTGGCCTCATAGCAAGTCATCCCAATTCTGAAGCCATGTGTAGTGAAGAAGAGGAGAGTGGGCTCACACGACTTGGAACCAAGGCCTTATTTGAACCCAAACCCAAAGTACTACCATATGTCATGACTCAAGGGGGCTTGGCTGTCCTCCCTGCTGGTTCCTTGGTCTGTCCTCTGTGTTTCAGGTGCAAGATTGGCAGGTGCGCTGACTGCTGATTGCCACACTATCATACACTGACCTTTGTGAGACCTTTGGCATCATGAGGATCCGTATAAGTGGCACAAGTGTGAATCTTTTATGAAAATAATTGACATAAAAATGAAAAGAAACTGGCTCCCTCAATGATGCTGCACATCATGAAGGTGGTCCTCTTGTCCATTATTTTTTTTACAGTTGTTCAATGAAATGAATTAATAGGATTTTCTTTTACTTTCTGATCAGTCTAGAGAGTTTAGTTGGAGGCAACAGGCCAACTTTTTGCAACTAGCCAATTGCTAGCCGACATGTGTGTCACCCCAAATTCCAGATGCTCTTCCTATGAGACGAAACATTTAATGTAATGACAGTTATGTGCCTATCAAAATATTACCAATAGGCGTACAAAATAACACAATAGCTTAATAAACCTGAAAATACCAAATGTTCATATTTTGCTACAATGTTGACCATCTTGGATTTTGCTTCTAAAAATTGGAAACAGATTGTTTTGTTTTCAGAGGGGGTCCTAGAAATATAAAACAAAAATTATCAAAGGGGCCAGCTCAGATTTGGGATGAGACACATTAGCTGGCCATATACACTAGAGAGGTGCGCAATCGTTTTCTAGATGTCATGTTGATTTTTTATAAATTTTAAATGATTTTTGAAAAAGTTCATGTAATGACTGACTGAACGGTCCTGTATACATCAAGAATATTAAAAATACAAGGAAAAAACACTGACTTTAGAGACCTCAAAACACCAAACATGTCATTTTTGCTATATGTTATGTCAGCCATCTTGGATTTTGGTTCTAAAAATGAAGGGGGGAAATAGAATCAGGTAGTTTTGTATTCAGGGGGTCCAAGAGTTGCTAAAAAACACCAATTCAAAAAATGTATATGACATGTCCTTCCATTACATTCAATTGTGTTAGAATCTGACTGCATATCCGCCATCTTGGATTTTGGGCGTTTCCACTTCGGGAAAAAAATGGAAACAGGTGGATTTGAAGACTATTGGGTTTGTAGTTGATAAAAAACACAATTTGGAAAAATCTATATGAAATGTTCCTAAACCTCTTTTTTCTGACATATCCACCTGCACTATGTAGCCCAAAGGTTGCCAGTTTGACTCCTGACACGCCAGGTTGGTGGGGGGAGTAATTAACCAGTGCTCTCCCTCATCCTCCTCCATGACTGAGGTACCCTGACCATGGAACCGTCCCACCGCACTGCTCCCTTGGGGCATTATTGTGGGCTGCCCCCTTGCACGTGTGAGGCATAAATGCAATTTTGTTGTGTGCTGTGGAGTGCTGTGTCACAATGACAATGGGAGTTGGAGTTTCCCAGGTGGGCTTTAAACAAATAAAAAATAGCCTGGTTTTAGCCTGATGACCTGAGCATCACATGAAGTATTAGGAAAACGGGTCTTTTATTTTTTACAGTGTTGTCTCTTCATTCTGGCTTGAAAAACAGTATGAACAAATGATACACGAACCGCTTTAATATACCCTCACACTAATTTCTTTTGTAACGTGGCAGGACAATATTTTGGACTGGAGCTTGCGTGTACGTGGCAAGTTCAGGTTGACATGGAGCATTTTTAAACTAAAGAATATTGCGCCCATGCACCTTGTATCGGGGAGGACGGTTCATAGTTCCTATGATGACAATAACTAAAAACTGATGCGTACCTCCACATGACTGTCCTGCAGAGTAAGGAATCTTTTATGCCCTTTATGCTGGAAGGCATATCGTAGCTGCCCATTGGCTTCACCGGTCTGGTATGTGTACACTATCCAAATGTGACGTCGAAGTTCTATAAAAAAGGAAAATGACAGTTATCAGGCTTTGCAAGTCTGAGGCTTTTGGCTTTCACTGTAAAAATGGGGTGTCATGGTTTCAGACTTAACTCATGGAGAAGTGTGTCAGAGCAACAGTAACTCTGGCCTTTTGTGAAGTCTTTACAATAAAAAACAGAAAAAAAATCAACTTTAAGCCTCGTGGTGCCTTTACGAATAGCCTCGTTTCTCGTGGTTGGGCGACGAAAGGGGGAACTGACAATTGGGGTAGTTTGGTTCTGGGGGGAAGAATAATGCCGACGGACGTCAACAATCAAGCGCAAGTGAAGGCTAACTGGAAACGACGGTAATCAAACATTTCAAACAAGTGATTTACGGTTAAGTTTAGGGTTAAGTTTAGGGTTAGGGTTAAGGTTAGGGTTAAGGTTATGGTTAGGGTTAGGTTTAGGGTTAAGGTTAGGGATAATGTTGGAGGAAGGGAGACATGGCATGAAGCTGACACAACGACAGTACTCCCCTCCCGGAATGCACGCTTCTCTCTCTCACTCGGTCTCTCTCACCCACTTTCGACGACAGCGCGCGTTGCCCAACTGCGAAAAATGAGGCTATATCGTAGCGGCACCACGAAGCATGTAGTTGATTTTCCACGAGAATGGGCTCGTCAGAGGAGATCAACGACGTCACAAACTCCATGAAATAAACAATCTTCTGTAATTAAGGCCAATGTGAAGTAGTTTGGGCTGGTACTAGCAGCCATCACATTATCAAAACCAAAAGCCGGTCCTTAACCAAAAGAAAAACTGGTTATATATACATTAAAGTTATACTGTAGTTACTTGCTGTGTAGTTACAGTACTTAGTTTAACCCGTTTCATGTTTACTTCCATTTAGGCCACCATATGTGGGCGCGAGGGTTATTGGGAGTTCAGGGAATAGACGTTCAGTCGATTTGACCTCAGAATTTGTGATAGGAACCAGCTTTTGGACATTGTGAATCAACAAAAGAAAACAAAAACAGACATGTCGAGTACCACAGAAGAGGTGTGTAGATTTATCTTACTCTCTTGTTGACTTGTAAAGACGGGCTTTCCGTTTTTGACGATCAAAGTTAGCTGTGTTGTTTTTAGTTCAGCTTCTTCCCAAGTTATATCAGCACTGACGGTGAAGGACTGATGTTCTGCTGCCAGTGGTAAAGTTACATGAAATTGGAAATAGGGAAGAGTGTGTGTAAATCAGGGGTTGATTTGTGCAAAATACAAACTTGTTAACAAGCAGTAATAAAAGTCACTCAAAGTACATGATTTTGATCCCAGCCACTACTCAAATGTTGTATATCCACTTGTTTAACTTAAATTGGGATTTATTCATTTAGGCCTACTGTATTAGTATTATCCAAACCTTCAAGTAGCCTACAGTGTAGCACAGAAGTGAGTGGGCTACACAACTCATATTTCTACAGACAACATTTAAAGACATTTCACTTTGACACAATGAAAAGTACACACGGTGCAGTTTATTTAACCATTTAAGTGTATTTTTCACTCAAAATAATTAAAAATATAGGCTACAGCTATTAATGTCTCATCCTCTGGCCAGAAAAAGTGAGCACCCTCTGTTAAAATCCCATAGAGAGGATCATGATTTAATTTAGTAGTCATAGAACATGTTGACATGTTTCTTTGGATGAAATTTACCTTTGCAATTGTTGGCGGTATTCCTGCAGCCATGTCAGTCCCACTACCATGCTTGAGTGAACAATAAATTGAAATGGTTAAGCTGTACACTGGCAACTTTTCATTTTGTCAAAGTGAAATTCTTTTAGCATTTTCCCATGAGAAGATTACAAATGTTCTCTCTCTCTCTCTCTCTCTCTCTCTCTCTCTCTCTCTCTCTCTCTCTCTCTCTCTCTCTCTCTCTCTCTCTCTCTCTCTCCCTCTCTCTCTCTCTCTCACTCACACACACACACACACACAACCCGGGTTGTGATCGCATAAATCCACACTTAGGCCTTGAGCCAGAGGAGATATCGGTATCATCTGGGGGGACAAATGTTGACAAGTCAAGGTATATGGCAAGGTATATCCCCCACCCATCAGAAAAGGCCTGATAGCAGTCATAGGGTGGGTGGTATGAAACAACTGTTTTTGGCTCTTGAAGTTACTACTACTACTAGTTTTCTGCTGCTATAGCCCATTTGCCTCAAGATTTGATGTGCTGTGTAATCAGGGATTCTCTTATGCATACCTCGATTGTAATGAGTGGTTATTTGACTTAATGTTGCCTTTGTATCAGCTCAAACCAGTCTGGTCATTCTCCTCTGACCTCTGCCACCATTTTTGCCCACAGAATCGCTGCTCACTGCATTTTTTTTCTTTTTCGTACCATTCTTTGTAAACCCTAGAGATGGTTGTGTCTGAATATCCCAGCAGGTCAGTCTTTTCTGAAATACTCAAATCAAGCCCTTTCGGCTTGACAGCCATACCATGTTCAAAGTCTTTTAACCCCTTAGTGCAGCACCTACAGTATGTTATAACCTTACTGTCACCAAAATTGTAATATCTATGTCTTAATCTGTTACTTATGGCTCTCGGCACTGTCATAGCAATGTTGTTATGATGTAGTTGAGTGTTTTCAGCAAATAGTGAATAGGCCCGCCGGCGACCTCTGCTGCAGTAAGAGGCTACATAACCTTTCTTCCCGATTATGATGCTCGGTTTGAACTGCATCAGATCATCTCGACTATGTCTACATGCACAAATGCATTGAGTTGCCACCATGTGATTGACTGATCAGAAATTTGCCTCAATGAGCAGTTGTAACAGGTGTTCCTAATATAGTGGCTGGTGAGTGTATGTTTGTGAGAGACTCAGGTGCTGTTTCCACGTAGCAGGATATTTTTTTAGCAGGGTATTTTTTTCTCCTGCTACGTGGAAACGCAACATGTGGATAAAAAAAATCCTCCATTGTAACAAATGCGTTTCAGACCCCTAAACAGGATATTTTTTTCTCCTGCTATTTTTTTCTCCTGCACCTGGATTTTTAAATATCTGCTACGTGGAAACGGAAGGCCAAAACCAAAGCAAAACCAATACAAGCAGGAGAAAAAAATATCCACATATAAAAATATCCAGCTACGTGGAAACGGCACCTCAGATCTGACTTGTGCAACCACCAATAGTCTTCAAAATAGTTGCCAATATAGAAGGTCTTTAGCTGGAAATATCAGACCTTTTGAACTGCCAATGGGGCAGGGGCAGTTCTAGACATTTAGTCATGGGGGGCAAAGGGGTGGCGAAGTGTATTTCAGGGGGGCATGCTCCTAAACATAAGGGAAAATGATAAAAACACTAAAGAATAGACACACACGCTGTGATACACTGTCAGTGAAGTGGGTATGCTCCAAGCAGCTTGGTCAATCAAGGTGTGGATGGAGGACCACCAGATCAATACCCTGTCATGGCCAGCCCAATCTCCAGGCCTGAGTCCCACGGAAAACCCCTGTAAAATGTTTTAAAATGAAGAGAGGTGGTCACAAGCCATCAAAAAAGTTCAGCAATTTGAATCTTTGGGGTGGAATTAAATAATTTAAGAACCATGTGAAAGACTGGTGGAGAGCATGCTAAGATGCATTTCTTTGGATTTTTTGAGGTCTGAAAACATTGCATCTTTGGTGTTATGTTGACCATTTGTAACTTTCAGCAAATACATGCTGTAAATGGCAATATTTTAATTCGAAATTTGGAGGAAATGTCAGTAGTTTATAGAATGGAACAACAATGTTCATTTTACTGAAACACATGCCATTAAGTAGTAAGACCAGAAAAACGGCTAATTTCGAGGTGGTCTCTCATTTTTTACCAGAGCTGTATAGGCCTACATAATGTATATTTTTTCCGCTTTGAAATATCCAAAGTGAAGTGAAAGAAAGCCCATTGGGAAACTCCAACTCCCATTGTCATTGTGACACAGCACTCCACAGCACACAAGTGAACACTGCACACAACGAAATTGCATTTATGCCTCACCCGTGCAAGGGGGCAGCCCTCAGTGGCGCCCCATGGGGAGCAGTGCGGTGGGACGGTACCATGCTCAGGGTACCTCAGTCACGGAGGAGGATGGGGGAGAGCACTAGTTGATTACTCCCCCCACCAACCTGGCGGGTCGGGAGTCGAACCGGCAACCTCTGGGATGCAAGTCTGACGCCCTAACCGCTCACCCATGACTGCCCATAAAAAGTAGGCGAGTACATTTAGGGTTTAACCCCAAAAAAATTGATACAAAAGTTTTTTTCATGGATTCTATTACTATTGGACCTGCTAAATGACATACTAAAAATCTAGTTAAATCTGACTTTGGGAAATGAGCTTTTTTCAACATGGCTGCCATAGGCTTATTATAAGGGCAGAGAGACACTCCAGGTGAATAGGCCAAAAAATGTTAGCTTGCCGATATCACCATGAAACTTAAACCGGTGATTACTCACATATTTGTGAGAAGAAAAATGTACTGCAAGGTTTCTGAGATGTTATATTTTAATATGGTAATTATTAGACTATGTCAGTCTAATTAAATGTGCATTACATTTCAAAATGCAAAACCTCTAAATCTGAAAAAGCCAGGCTCAAAATTACTCTTTTATTTTGTTTCTAGTAAGCCAAAAGATATCTTCAGAAGAGATTATGGACATCTCTTTTTGTTTTGTAGTAAATATAAAGATATTTGTGCAGACACGCCAGCAAGCAATTGTTTTCAAAACATGGTTATTTAACACCTCTCTTAGATTTAAATAATTGAGTTTTATGTTTCTCATGTTCTTCCAGACATTCTACGAGTCTGGTAATATCATTCTTAGCATGTGTCATGGCAAGGTCAGCTGTCCTCAACTCATAGCCTCTCCACAGGGGTGTCCTAAGGGCTGGTGCTGGGGCCCCTATTTGCCATGTATACCACGTCACTGGGTCATGTCAGCTGTTCTCACAGCTTCTCATACTACTGTTACACTGATGAAGCACGGTCATATATCTATTTTTTGCCAGATGACTCCACGGTCTACGCACACCTTACCGCTTGCCTGTCTGAACTATCCACAAGTATGAAGGAATGCCACCTGCAGTTGAGCCTCGCTAAAACAGCACTGCTGGTGATCCCAGGCAAAGAATCAGGCTGCCATGATATCAAACTCAATATGGACTCTGCTGTTGCCCCAAATAAGGCCACAAGAAACCTCATCCTCTGACCACATAGCCTCAGTTTCCCAGTCATGTTGCTTCTCAGTAACTTCAATACAATCAGACTGTGCCTGACCTAAATGACTCAACTTCTGGTAGGCCTACTGTCCATCTGACCTCAACTACTGCAACTCCCTCCTGACTGGTCTTCCAGCTTGTGCAATAATACCTTTGCAAATGTCACTGCATGCCACTCCTCTTTTTCATGCCAAATTGAATACAAGGCCTTGACCCTTGCCTACAAAGCTACAACAGGTTCTACTCTGGCGTATCTGAAGCTAAAGCCCCGTGTTCCTGCCAGGATATTGTCTTCCTCTACCAACCATTTCACCTTGCCGTCTACTTACACAAGTAGTGGCTCCTGTCTTTTCAGTTCAGCTGCTGAAAGACCCAAAACACCCAGTGACACCATGATTCATCACTGATGATGTGTCCTGACAAACAGCACATGGATCTTACCATAGAAGTAGTGTCTTTATCCACCCTAACAGCACTCCAACCAAACAGATCCTGAAAACATGTTAATTCATGCAAATAGCATGACATAGTGAAGTTGAACAATATAAGGAAGTTAGCATCTGGCAATTTTGACAAATATATATTGCTGACAAAAACATATTAACATACACAACATTTCTGGGTTTCCAATATAAAAAAAGGTCTTTCGAAGTTAGCTAATAATGTAATTATCATGTAATAACCTTTATTTAAAAAAAGCTTTGATCTTGAAAATGACACCTTTCCTGAAGTTAGATTTTCCTAGATTTTTAGTATGTTAGTAAGGACACCTGGATGTATTGAAATCATTTGAAAAACCTTTTGTATCAATTTTTTTGGGGTTTGGTGTATTAAGGCCATATGTACTCGACTAAAGGACTGCTGTCAGAAAATGATCAAATTGCATGTATACACAGTCGGCTGCTGAAAAAAAATTGGGCCTATTGTCCTGCCAAACTTTTTACAGTGGATTACTGATCCTAAAGCTTATTAGAAGAAATGAAAACTTGGGGCCATCTAAAATATTCCCAAAAAATCAATATGGAAGCCCATCCGAAAAATTGAGAATCTCATAGGCAGGCCTATTTCTGCAATACAGCAAGGGTGTGTGTGTGTGTGTGTGTGTGTGTGTGTGTGTGTGTGTGTGTGTGTGTGTGTGTGTGTGTGTGTGTGTGTGTGTGTGTTTTTAAGAGATTAAAACTTGGGGGCATCTTTAATTTGCCCCATAATTCATACTGTAAGGCCATAATATCATATGAAAGCACGAAAGGTCCCCTTTCCAGTGATAACAAGCACTGTGGTAGCCGGCGATAGAATATTGACAACACCCCAAAGGTAACCTGACTCTTGAGACCTGATTTTCATCATCTGGCTGCGTTCAGCAACTACACGCGAGGGCGTTCCATTCCCTGCCGCACCCGGCATGCCAGAGGGCAAGAGTCAGGTTAGGTAGGCTATCAGGTCAGGTGCATCATAACAAGTTTGGCGAATGGGATGTGCGAGGTGCATCGATCATTGCCGCTTGCTGTTAAACCATTGACTTGTATTTTAATTACACATTTAACTGTTGCTGCCGCTACCACCAGCCATGCCTTATACAGACCTATATTAGCCTAACCTTAATAGGCCTATCTCTCTGTGATGCCGTCATTTGCATAATATGCGCATTCAACTGTGCCATGTGTTAACAACAGTGGGATGAGTGCATTGGAAAACAAAAACTGAAATAGGGATACGAAAAATAGGCTACTGCGAGAGACCTTGGGTTTACAGATTGTGACCGACGATTGCAGCCCTTCAGTGAATGGCAACGACATTTAGGAAATCCTAGGCTATAGCTTATCAAAACTTGTGCCTTACCTTTACGTTTTGTAGACATAGTCAATCACCGTGTCCGTGCGCTGTGTTCCCCTTGTAAAGTGTATAGACAAGAAATTATTAGATTAAGGACGTTTGTATGCTCTGGGTACCGGTCCGTCGTCAGACCTTCTGCGCTTTGACAGATTGACCAGAGGTGTTATGGGCTATTTAATAAACAGCGTGGAGAGGGGGCGTGGTCTACTTGGGCTACCCAGAGCCGGGGCTACCATGCTGACGTTTGACGTCTTATCAAAATCGCCCATATGCCTACAGTATATGTATTGATATAATTAAATGTTGCAGTCAACCTGTACTACTTTAAAGGAAGCGTTAATGAAGTAGCCCAAGACAACATGGTCCTTTTTACATTGATTGTCCCCGTTTGTCATGTCGGGAGTGCTTGTCTCATCACTGACTCTTGAGAATTTTGATAGGAAAAAAATGTTCAAATCCAAACCATAGGGGCCTATGCAGCATAGCCTACTTGCAACGTATCCCCATATTTAAGGCCTAGGCCCTGCATTTTTCTTTAGGCTACTTGCTTTTGTCAACATCGTCCAGACGCAATAGAAGTTTTTTTTTATGTTTACTGTGTGCGAAGAATTATTTTAAATTATGTTTATTTAAATTGTAGATATAACAGCATATTCTTAAAACATGTCAAAAACTCCTTAAAAAACACCACCAACAACTTAAGTGTTTTTTGTGACCTCCGACATGTCAACACCATCAAAAATGCCTCCAATTGCGCCCCAGTGAAGGCTAGAGTATAATTGTATCAGAATGGTTAGGGTGGGGGTCCATTTTCATTCGGGGTCCACTTCACATTCCAGAACTCTGCTGCCAGGACTATGTCCAGAACTCTGGACATCACCCCCGCACTCAGACAGCTACACTGGCTCACTGTCGAATCTCGGATCATCTACAAAGTTCTCCTCCTCACCTTCAAGTCCCTCAATGGTCTGGCACCCCACTACCTTGCTGACCTCCTCCACTCCTATGACCCCTCAAGATCACTGCAGTCCTCCTCCAAGGGCAAGCTGGTCATCCCCTGCACTAGACTCAAGGTCACCAGTGACAGAGCCTTTCATGTGGCTGCCCCACTTCTCTGGAATAAGTAACCTACCCAGCCACATTCAAAATGCCTAAACAACACCTTAAAACCCATCTCTTTTTGGAGGCCTTTGACTTCTAATGCCCACAAACACACACCTACACACACTTCAAGTTCAAGTGTATTATAGCCAAATCAGCAGTAGGTATAACATACAGTTGCTAGGAATGTCTTTTGGTTTATAACACAAATACACACAGCTAAGACAAAGACAAGGAAACAAGAGGGGCCATAAATAAACAGGGAATTACGCACAAAAGTGCAATGAGACATACAGGTAATACAGTACATAGTGCAAGGTAGGCAAGAGGTAGAAGGCCAGGCAGTGGAGTGGCTGTAAAGTGCTAGTGCATGTTCAAGTTCAAGTAGCGGATGGCTGGTGGGTAGGTCCCTAAAACATGTGGTGTTGCATGGTATGCTGCTTTTCCCTGATGGAAGAAGTGTGAATAGATGGTGTGCTGGGTGCGTAGGGTCAGAGATGATGTTCTTGGCTTTCCTGGCTATACTCATGAACGGCCATCCGGGTACTTTGCTCTTAAATTTGCGTTACGCCCCTTTATGGGTGAAAACAAACCGAATGCCTCATTTACTTACATTCTACATCGGCTAGCCTAAATGAACACATTCCATGCTTCAGCCACGACTGTTTGGCTATATTATTTGAACAGCTGGCAACACAACACGTTTTCGGCATGCTGCGCGTGAACAACGCTAGTCTACAGGTCCGTATCTTTCGTTTATTAAACCCCAACATCACCAATTGACTTGCATGGGTTGTTTTCCCCCACAAATGGGCGTAACGCACATGGAAAACGTCATGCCGTTCATGAGTATTCTGGTGTTGTAATGTGAAGCTAAGGTGGGAAGACTGTGACTGATGATTTTAGAGGCCCTGCGTACCACCCTCTCCAGTTGTTGCTTATCCTGGCTGGTGGCGCTGCCATACCAGCAGTACATACCAGCATACCAGCTGTCATTCCCCGGGCGCCGCTCAGCAGGCAGCCCACTGCTACGGACTAGTGTGTGTGTACTTCAATGTTCTAGTCCAGGGATAGTGCAGAGAAAGAATTTCCCCTAGGGGACCAAAACTGGCTCCAATTGGCTCCAATTTACTTTGTTTATACCACACTGTAAAAAATAGCTGTTAATTTAGGGTAATTCTGCAACAGCGTTCTACTGTCTTTTGAAAAAACAGACAACTACTATGAAAATATTACTTTGAGTCACGTATTGAGCATAAACAGTAAATACTGCACAATAGCAGCATTGGCCGTTGTGGAAGCAACCAAGTTATTTTAGGCAGCACTAAAACCCATTCATCCTCCATTTGTCCGTGATCACCATCAAGCTGCTATTCCACCTGAAAAACTTAAGTCATTCTCACTGGTTAAAGATTTTCTGATACTATCAAGCATGAAAAAAATTCTAAGGAAACTACAATACTTCAAAAGTGATTGATGCAGCACAGTATGAGTAGCACATGCATTTTGATAGTGATGGAAGTGTGAATGGCTGAAACATTTTAAGACCTTGTATCAAGCAACAAGCAGTCCCATCTAAACCAATCTGCTTATCAGTGCCTGGCCTCACCTGAGTACTATGGGCTGTTATGTCATTATTCAATTACGGCCTTCACCTGCCAAATGCCTGATGACTCTGGTCACATGGTACTCTTCCACCTGTATATACATCTGGACTATCAACACTTCAGTTGCTTGCCTGCCTGCTGGCTGGCCTGCATGGCACAGCATAGCATAATACAGCATAGCACTTGCTTGCCTACAAGCTTGCTTACAGGCTTGCATACTTTCCTCTTTGTGAAAGCTTGCTTTGTGGCACTTGCTGTGTGTGGCATCATTTGTGGCATTGTTGCATATAATGTGCTTGCTGCAAAAATTTTTTGCTTTGAGAGCTAGCTTGTAGTGCTGCTTGTTTGCTGTGCTACTTGAGCAAATTATGTTTTTCCTGACCGGACAATGCTATTTTCATCATTGGCTCACCAAGAGCTGATACATTTATAAGCCCACCTCACACACTCCCATTGTCATTGTAACATAACACTGCGTACACTGAAATTGTATTCATGTAACACACATTCAAAGGACCACTGCAAACCAGCATCTCAATAAAGCATAGTAGCGTCATAGTATCATGCTCAAGGCACTTCAGTCATGGTGAATGATGGGAGGGTGGGAGGTAACATGGCCAGGGTACCAGAGTTATTGAGAATGATGGGTGAGAGGGAAGTTTCCATGGCCATATTCATTAATGCATCTATGACCCAGTAATTGCCTGTCATCTCACAGTACATCTTCAACTTTTTAACTGAAGTGTACTGTTATTTTACCTATACTACTGTATACATATTGTAGAGCACTTTTAGTTTAACAATACTAATACTGTGACAATTCTGTAGAGTACTGTTTTAACAGTTCAATTGCTGCTGAAAAATTGTTATATACTGTGATACATTAAACAGCACTGAGCTGTATTTGATGTTTGGTGTGAAATAACAGTAGAATTACAGGTAAATATAATTGCCAGTAACTGCCGTTATTTTGCAGGGGAAATTTTTTACAGTGTGCAGCTTTACACTGATGATATGTAAAGCGACCTTGAGTGTTTTGAAAAGTGCTATATAAAACAAAGGTATTATTATTATTATTATTATTATTATTATTATTATTATTATTATTATTATTGCCAGTATTATTATTCCCAGGGCTGTTAAAATCCTCCGAGGGTAGGAACATACCAGTGTCCAAACAAATAAACAATTTGAAGAGAAAATAATAAACTTACAGGAGCTTCAGTGCTGGTGAAGTAGCCTATGCAGTACAACTAAAGGTTTGAAAAGGGGTCCTCCTCAGCCATGGCAATGCCTACATACCTGAATTAATTGTGTTTTAAGAAATATATGACAGTGGTGAGGAATATGTGGGACATATTTTGAGTAATCAGATAATAATGGTAAATATTGCTTTAAACTCACCTTTTGCAGTTTGGTAGAACCACTACAATATATTTTTCCACGTCATGGTGATATTATTCAATTCCATCAGTGATTGTTTTTTTTTGTGGTCAATTGAAATTATGATGTCTGTCCTTAGGGCAGCAGGTGTGACAGTGTGTGTGCAGGTTTATAGCAATGAAGAATAATACAATTACACTTAAATCTTTCAAACAAATGCACATTTGTGTAACAGACCCCTTGGCCATTACCTGGATTTATTTTGCTCGTGAAACTGTAATAGATTTTCAACAGAATTGGCGGTTTTATAGCGGGCACATGTTTTTGCCAAACTTTCAAACTTTCAACTTACAATGTAACACAGGCATAATCAATTCCCATCTTTGGGTCAGCATTAGGCAACAGTTTCCATTACTGTGAAGATTCTTATAACACAAATATTACGTGTATAATGAAGATAATAACATCAACAACAATAGCAACAACAGTAATAACAATAATATTGGTGAAAATAATAAAGAACAACAACAATACGTGAATAGCAAACAACAACAACTAATAATAATATAAATACTAAATATATATATATATATACATATATTAGCTGTTATACCAATGAGCCTGGCTCTTTGGTTTAGCGGCCAGAGCCCCAGTTTGGTACGCCCGCGCAGGTCTACTTCCCTTTGCTACAATAATAGTAATTAAAAAATATATAATAATAAAATAATACATAATAATAAAACTGAACAGACCATGGCACAGCACAATAAGAAATGCAGTGTTAATTCTCAGTACTATTCTGAGTACTTTGGGACCAAATGCACCCAAGAAGATGTTAAATTAAATTGACTCAAGTGTTAAATTAACACTACATTATTAATGTGTGAATTAGTAAGCAGCAAAGGAGCAAAGGAGGAACTGACAATTGGGGTAGTTTGGTTCTGGGGGAAAAAAGAATGCGGACGGACGTCAACAATCAAGCGCGACTGAAGGGTAACTGGAAACGACAGTAATCAAACATTTCAAACAAGTGATTTACGGTTAAGTTTAGGGTTAGGGTTAAGGTTAGGATTAGGGTTAAGATTAGGGATAATGTTTGAGGAAGGGAGACATGGCATGAAGCTGACTCAACGACAGTGCTCCCCTCCCGGAATGCACGCACGCTGCTCGGGTGGTCTCTCTCTCTCACTCGCTCTCTCTCACCCACTCTCGACGACAGCGCGCGTTGCCCAACTACGAAAAATTAGGCTATATCGTAGCGGCACCACGAAGCGTGTAGTTGATTTTCACGAGAATGGGCTCCCAGGGCAGGGATGGACACTGACTTTGGCCCAAGGCCTTTAGAATATTGGTCAGAGGTTGCGGGCACCATGCCTATCAAGAAGAAAAATGAACACAAGCATAGGCCTACATTTTTTTTAAACATATCATGGCAACACATTGTAATGAAATGTATTTACATGAATGCAGTAGACTTGGTTCATCTCAAGGTTGCAAGACCCTTGTCTTGAGAAGCCACTTTAAACATTTTGGGTGAGAGTATCTCTTTGGATTCAAAGGTTGTCTTTATTGTCAAGCCTTTGTGGGCCAGATGTAATGGCTCATCATGCAGTGTGAAGAAAGAGGAGTCGCACACAGGAGCTTGATGCTGTTCAGTGAAACTGTATTAAAAGCTGAAAATAAAAGCTGAAAATAAAGAGAAGCCAAATTTGGGAACACTGATGATGGCCTAGACCCGAAACGTTTGCATCCCACTTTTTGTTTTGGCTTCTCTTTATTTTCAGCTTTTAATACAGTTTCACTGAACAGCATCAAGCTCCTGTGTGCGACTCCTTTTTCTTGACACTGCATCATTATTTTGGAATTACGCACCAAGCGAAACTTCCAAGTAAGACAAAGGCGCGGACGCCATCTCTACCTTCACATGGCTCAGCATGCCACATGTGGCCACAGGGCCTGAGTTCAAAGACGGATTACAAGGACTCACTGGAAAAAGGGGTAATTCCCTCAATGTGACTACCAGTAAAAATATAGGAGGAAAAAAATACAGCACAGGCCTACCAGACCCAAGACCAAGCCTATATCTTTCCTTTCTCACATTTTTAACAACTGTATTTCCAAATTTTATTGAGATACAACCCCTCAAACCCCCAACAACTTAGGATCTCAAATACCTGGCCCAACATCCTGAACCTTTTTGTAAACTAGCAACACGGGATATAGTGGGGTCATTAATATAGCAGTGGTGTGAAATTAATAATTAATTCATGTAGCCTATTAAAGACGCACTAGGTAGGATGACGTCATTTGTGTGGTGCCCGTGGCATGCCTGTCTCAAAATCTACACCTTAAGGAAAAAAATGCTGTTCAAATAAACTCGCTGTGAGACTGTTTTTCATCACGTAATGCCATCATTTCATCACGGAATCCCACGACACTTCGGACCGCGCTGTCAGAATTTCCATGTGGGGTTTTCTGACAGCAGACCGTGGAAGTGGTATCGAGAGCAATCCTTCACTCACTTATGACTCGCATAAGTATCGGCTGACTCGGGACTGTGATGAATTAAACATTTAATCCTACTTGCCAGGATGCTAATAATTCAAAAGTCCTTTCACAGCCTGGCTGTGAACTTCTGCCCTGAACTCTCGGTGTGAGTGAATGAGTCAATCACAACATGATGTAGTCTCCTTTCGTGAATCATCAGAGACACAAATACCTAACAGTTTTCCACCGAAACCTGGCTGTGCCGTGCCGTGTCGTGTTGCACTTTGTTAAGCTGAGTAGGGCTGTCACTAAGGCACTAAAGGGGTGGCACCTAAGGCAGCATATGGGACCAGCTGATATGCAGAGAACTGAATAAGTGTCCACACCAGCGAAAAACATTTGCGGACCGACTTTTCAGTTTTCCTCGTTCTATTTTGTGCTGTTTCCACAATTGCCAGTCAGTGTGAATGTACTTCTTTCTTTTCTTTTTTAAAAAATATTTTTCGGGGCTTTTATGCCTTAAATTGATAGGACAGTCTGAGAAGATTACAGGAAGTGAGTGGGAGATAGAGACGGGGTGGGATCGGGAAATGACCCCAGCCGGACTCGAACCGGGGTCCCCGTGGGCATGCAAGCCCAAATGTGGGGGGCTTAGCGCGATGCACCACAGCCCCCCAGTGTGAATGCACTTCTGAAGATAAAGTGAGCCAATGATGAAGACATGATGGTATTGGTGGTTTAAATGTACACTCACTGCCAAATGCAACCCCCACCCTTCAGAAGCCCAGAATGCCAGATCAACCCAGAATTGAAATCACTTTCACGTATGGGTGAGTGTGTGGTACCATTGGTAAAGGCTCTTTCTGCCCTTTCCAATTATATAGCACACAGGTGAATGCCATATACTGATGGAGAGATCATAGCTTGTGCTATTTCAAACGATATACATGTCAAGTCGCTGTCATGTACGTTTCATCAGTAAGGAAGCAGAGAAGCATAAGTGCGCTTTTGAAAGACAGCACCTAAATTGTTGTAGCCTGATTAACAATACACATGTATGTAGGCTATCTTGAACTGGGGACGATTTGTCAAATTCAATTCATGAAATCAATATAGCCCATACTTTTTTATTGGCTGTTTAGTAATAGCTATACAATATGCATGACTTCGAACTGCATTTATTATATTACAAACCCCAACTCCGGTGAAGTTGGGACGTTTGGTACACTGAGAATAAAATCAAAAGGCTATAATTTTCAAAACATTCAATACATTCCTTAGATGTAGAATAGTGAAAAGACAACATATCAAGTGTTAAAACCGAGAAAAAATATTATTTTAGGGGACATATGTACTCATTTCTAATTTGATAACTGCAACACGTCTCAAATAAGTTGGGACGGGGATCAGTGAAATGTTATAAACATCCAAATAAGATAAAACAACAAGGAAGAACATTTCAAAGTGAATTGTACTGATGAACAATTTGAATGTCCAGGTATAAGACAATCACAGAGAGGCTGAGTCACTCAGAATTAAAGATGCAGAGGGAACAATTACCATATTTATTACATACATTTTTGAATTCCCTTGATTTATCGTGATTGAGTGTATACAAAACATATGAAATATATATTGGCTGTAGTCTCACTCTAGCACTCCGAGAATTACAGCTGGTGAAAACTTGACCATATTAAGGACGCTTCATGTGTGCAAATGATAGGGGGGGTTTAACATTCCCCTATCCACCCGAGCTCACTTGAAATAGACCCAGAAGACATGGGAAACTGTCCTTTGCTTACAGAATTCAGCAGCAGTTACAGAAGTCAATTCTTTTTGAAAATAATAGAGTCTTGCACATCCTGTGCTACAGTGAAAATTGACCATGCAACTTGTGTTAGTGCTAACTTCAAAAGTCAGCCTCCATGATAGCATGGGGGTGCAGTAGTACCTTAGTTAAGCTGTTCTAACTCACCTGTAGAATTGAATACAGTACTGAATGAAATAAATGGGTTTTAAACAGCATGAAAAGCCACTCATGCATTATATTTTGAAGGGAGATCTTCGATTACTGCCACATAGTAAGGACAAATTGTATTCTCTACTATGTTTGAACAGTTTAACTCCAACGTAAGGACCAGCAGGACATAAAATGGCGGGCTTTTGGACAAATTGTATTCTCTACTATGTTTGAACAGTTTAACTCCAACGTAAGGACCAGCAGGACATAAAATGGCGGGCTTTTGGTCAAGACCTGTCACACTGTAAGCACTACAGAAAGGAAAACATTGCAAAACATGACAAGGAATACACCTACCATTTAAGCTGTTGAAATCATGTCCAAGATAGGAATCAACTCTGTTTTTATATAAAATCATCTCATCGGTTAATGCTATTAACTGTTAAGTGTTGTCTTTTGTTTCGTTTTTAGTCTTCTTCGACATTTGCTGCCTTTTATTGTCCCCGTCCCAACTCTTTTGAGACGCGTTGGATTTACATATTCATGAATATCCCCCAAAACAATAATTTTGGTCAGTTTTGATGGCTGATATATTTTCTTTGTATCGTTCTCCAACTAATGTCTGAACGAGACTTCTGAAAATGGCAGTATTGGCAGTAATGGTTATGTTGACACCTCAATCCAGAAGGGAGGCATACCAGGGTTCTCCGGGTGCCTGGAACATACTGCTGTCCTCAGCCACCTGATCCAGGAAGCCAAGAGAAAGAAGGGCAACTTAACAGTTGTCTGGTTGGATCTGGCCAACGCGTATGGGTCTATACCCCACACCCTCATCGACAAGGCCATGGAGCAGTACCACATCCCCGACAAGATCAGGCAGATGATTAATAACTACTTGGGTTCATTTAAGCTGCGCTTCCAGACTGCCAAGTTCACCACCGCGTGGCAGTCACTGGAGAAGGGGATTGTAACAGGGTGTACAGTCTCACCCATCCTCTTCATCATGGGGATGAACCTCCTAGTTACAGCTGCAGAAGCGGAGGCTAAGGGACAGTGACTGCAGCAGGAAGCAGACAGCCACCCCTGAGAGGATTCATGGACGACCTCACTATAACAACTACAACACACGTGGAGGCCAGATGGATCCTGAAGACCCTGGGGGCTTTGGCTTCATGGGCAAGGATGACATTCAAGCCCAAGAAGTCCCGAAGTCTGGTAATAAGGCAGGGGAAACTGACTGAATCCTTTGAACTGCAAGTCCAAGGCGAACAGATCCCAACAATCAAGGAGAACCCCATCAAATGCCTAGGGAAGTGGTATGATGACACCCTCAGTGACCGGAATAACATCACCGACACAGGGAAGCAGACCGACGAATGGCTAAGAAGGATTGAGAGGTCTGGTCTACCTGGGAAGTTTAAAGCCTGGATATACCAGCATGGGGCTCCTACCAAGGTGATGTGGTTTACTGACAGTTTATGAGATCCCATTGACTGTAGTGGAGGGGTTGGAAAGGAGAGTGAACAAACATCTGAGGCGGTGGCTTGGCATCCCTCCCAGCTTCACAGCAGTGGGACTCTACATCCGGTCAGGACAGCTGCAACTTCCTTTTTCCTCTGTGGTAGAGGAGTTCAAGGTGGCCAAGTGCAGGGTGACCTTGATGCTAAGGGACTCTAAAGATGAGCGTGTCAGCAAAGCCGGAGTCACCACAAGAACTGGCCGCAAGTGGCTGGCAGACGCTGCGGTCAGGCAAGCTGAAAGCTCTTTGGAGTTGACGGGACATCGTCGGCAACGTTTGCACTGGCCGCCAGGGACTGGGAACATCACACTTTACACAGTGGAAGAAGGCAACTGCGCAGCAGAGGAGGGAGATGGTGCAAGCCGAAGTGCGTTACCAGGAGGAGGAAGCGCGGAAGGCAAAGGCTGTCGAACTAGCTACCCAGGGGACTTGGACCAGATGGGACCTCCCAAACAGGAGGGTCACGTGGGTCGGAACTCTGGAGGCTGGAGCCATTCCGCTAAGCTTTCTCTTGAGGTCTGTGTATGACGTACCGCCGTCACCAGTGAACTTGGCAAGGTGGGGCCTGAGGGAAGACCCGCTCTGCAGGCTGTGTGGGAAGAAGGGGACCCTGTCCCACATCCTAGCAGGGTGTCAGACAGCTCTGGCCCAGGGGAGATACAGGTGGAGGCACGACCAGGTGCTCCGCGTGATCGCAGACATCCTAGAGCAGGCCAGGAGAAGACCGCAACCTCCCAAGCCACAGGTACCAGCAGTACAGTTCATCAGGGCAGGAGAGCAGACATCCTCTGTGAAGAGAGCTAGGAGCAACATCCTCCAAGGGGCACAAGGATGGGAAATGTCAGCTGACCGGGGAAGGAAGCTCACATTCCCCCTTATTGTCCAAACCACCTTGAGGCCTGATATAGTTATCTGGGCAGAGCAGGCCAAGAAGATCGTCCTCGTGGAACTAACAGTGCCATGGGAGGAAGGCTGCGATGAGGCCCACGAGAGGAAGAGACTGAAATATCAAGACCTCACAATGGAGTGTAGGGAGAAAGGCTGGCAAGCTTGGTTATTTCCAATCGAGGTGGGGTGTAGAGGGTTCCCGGCGCAGTCAGTATGGTCGGCGCTCACTACACTCGGCGTGGCAGGCAGAGAGCGTAAGGCAGCAGTGCGCAGGATAGGGGAGGCAGCAGAACGAGCCTCTTGTTGGCTGTGGTTTAAGAGGGAGGAGGAGGGCTGGAGGCCTGGAGCCGATGAGCAGTGACCTGGCCACCACTGCTGACCCGCCAGCTGGAGGGTGTTACGGTTAAGGGTCGAAACACCCCAAGACGGCTGGGCACCGTCTGACGATATCGGCTCCAGGCCAAAAGCCACAGTCGCTTAGGGAGCGGCTGCACGTGGCATCACCTGATGTATTCAACAAGTTATCATTCACAATTAACCTTGCGTATGGAGTTGGGGTTTGTAGTTAGTTAGTCTAGCCCTGCCAAATTGCTTGTACCAAACACTTGCATAGGCTATTATTCACAGTCATACCTATCAATATTAATATCACTTAATCAATATCAATATTAATTACAGGTAGAGTATGTTTTATTAGTAGTTTATTTCCAGAATGTATGCTGCCAATTCACAAGTGTTATCTTTTCCAATTATCATCAACATCAATTTCTAAGTATACTCAAAATGTTTTGAAAATCTACATTTTCCACATTTCTCTACCAGTAGATGTTAGTTTATTCCAGTAAATATTCATGAAAACATCACATTTGTGAAGAGGTCTGCATTTTGAAAATTAATGACAAAAATGACATATTCTATTTTTTATTTTAATTTTAAGGTTATGACAAATATTTACAGGAATCAATAGTATTCACCTCCTATATTAAACACACTCATAGATTAGCTGCTGTAAACTCTGTCAAGGAAATTAAATTAAACTAATTCATTAGACAACGAGACCACGACAAGTTTGATCATAGTATAATGGCTTTCGCGAAAGGGAAGAGTACAGTATAAGATTGCAGAGAACTTGCTCGCTTTCTCTCTCGTCTCCCCCTCCAACGACGGCCGTTTTTATTAAAAGACACAGAGAAAAAAAATCACACAGTGGTTACATAGCAGATGAGAGAATGCCTCCCTTTTGCATCTCATCAGAATGGCTTTGACTGGCCCAGAGTTATCCAGAGAAAGGGAACAGTGTGCAATAGCCTAGAACAAGAAAACAGTAGGCCTATAATAGTGTATATATATATAAATTGAATATAAGGAATATACATTTTTGGTACAGATTATAATTCTACAGATTATAATTATTTCTACAACTGCTCTGAAAATGTCAAAGCAAACGTCTTTATCGTTGTTATGAAACGGGCACATCCGGCAACATTTTTCATAAAACATATCTAAAATTTCATGAGCATGAATGCTACATCATGCAGCGACATCCAGCATCAGGTTAAAGCTACATTTACACATTACTTGCTTCTCGTTCACTCGCCTTCTCGCCACTCGCTCAGGTAATGTTACCGTGGGTTTAACTGCCAATGCAAAAACGAGACTGTCAATACTGTCAGTTATCTGAACTCTGCATTCCAATTTGCTGCAGCCAATTACCACAGCGCATGTTGATGAGTGAATTAGCTAAATCACCTGTGATAGCAACACAGGTAGAAGGAATATCTGGCAGAGCTCTCTCTATCCAGTTTTTTTCTGCGATCACATAACCATGTCAGTATAACAGGACTGGGAATTCACAGCTGTCTTAAAGTTTCACATTTCCTGAGCACAATCATTGTGTTCCCCATTGTAACAATCTGGTTTCCACAAATATCTAAGTACAAGACTACTTTGGAGAGAGAGAGGCAGAGGGCTAGCTAGTAAAGAACACAAACCCACCTAGCAGAAGATATATACACCTGGCCGTTTGGTCTAGCATTACACCATAGGGGAAAATCGTAGCTGGGCCATGAAATCTGTCATCCAATCACAATGTGCCATCTGTATGGGAGTTTTTCTTCTTTTTGAATCTGTGTAGTGAGTAGCTGGGACGGGCTTAACGTGGCTGGGTTGTCCGATTACGTGCAGGTAAGAATTTTGAACTGGTTTGAACAGCAACCGTTGATTCCACAGCCTTGCTAATGGTGCAATACTAGACCATATTGTCTAGACTACATTAATATCATAGTCTTGCTAGCCAGGATAAAACAGAGAGAGAGAGAGAGAGAGAGAGAGAGAGAGAGAGAGAGAGAGAGAGAGAGAGAGAGAGCAAAATAGAAAGATAAGAACAATATAGATAAGAAAGATAGAAAGACAATCAGGTCTAAGGTCCAACTGTTCACAAGCAGTCATGTAGTGATGAAGTCAAATGAGGATAAATACTGTATACTTTCACAAGAAGCTCAAAAATGTTTAGTTACACCATGCATATTTGTGTTGTTAATGACTATACAAAACATGTCTTGTCTAGGATTGCTAACTGTCAATGAAAAAAATACGGGACACTTCATTGTTGCAGGGGTTGTTGGGGTCCCCCCCAAAAAAATATTTAACGTCCCGTGTCCCGTTTCAGCTTAATACGGAACCCGTACTTTTCTTTCTAAAGACGGGACGATTCAAGGGACGGGACGATTCAAGGAACGGTTGGCAACCCTAGTGAGATAGTCCCTGTATCTCAGGCGGAGGTGGTTAGCACAACCTTTCAGCAGACATTCAGAAGCCTGATGCTGTTACGCCTGCTGAGAAGGCCAGAGTCTCATGGCCTCACATTTACACACACAGACATTTAGTTTTAACGTGGCTCTCACCAGATCTGCGTATTAACGCTCAGCTTAGCAAGCTACTTGAGGATCTGGGCGGATTTTCAGATTCGCCCAGCTCCCATTCCCCCAAAATCCCAGGCAGCTAGATCAATTAGCATTGCTGGACTTTTAGAGATGTGACATAGCCTAGTAAAAGTTTAATCGTTGTGGAGGAGGGAAAAGATACGTGAAATGTGACAGTTGTTTCAGAGAACAATGGCAGCTTGCAGGGACTCACTCGTCGACATCCATTCTGCTCTATTTTCGAATCTATGAGCAGTTGAAGTAGCACCTAATTAAAATGTCAGACAAGTGGTTTCTCCAATCATGTGAAAGCCTTTTTTTGAGAAAGCTACGTCTTCAAAGAGTGGCATGGTAGCCATAGTTCCAGACGAATGTTCACGCTCAATCTGAGAGGCAGGTTAATTTTGTTGGCCAGGCAGCTCAAACACACATGCCGTATCATTATCATCGCAGGCAATGAGTTTCTCCTCGTCGCTTCCCAAGTACAAGCGCTCCTTGACCGACCTCAGACTTCCTTTATTGCCTTCTTCACTGCACCACTCGAACAGACATTTCTCATCCAGTGTGCAGCTGCTCACCTCTTTGACAGGTTTCAGCTGTAAAGAGTAAAAAATACAAACATTAGTCACACAGACACACATTTAACCTCTAATACAGCGAAAGGGTAAAAAATATAGATCAAAAGGTTCAAACTTGCATGCAGGCTTGCATGCTCAGGGCAGGTGCTGTAGTTGTGACGGCAGAATTAGTGGACAGTTACGTTTTCTGCACATCAGAGCATTGCTTATTTCATGGGACCATTTAAAGAAAAGAGAAAACAAAGCCCCATTGGGAAACTCCAACTCCCACTGTCATTGTGACACAGCACCCCACAGCACACAAGTGAACACTGCACACAGCGGAATTGCATTTATGCCTCACCCGTGCAAGAGGGAAGCCCTCAATGGTGCCCCAAGGGAGCAGTGTGATGGAACAGTACCATGCTTAGGCTACCTCAGTCATGGAGGAGGATGGGTCAGAGCACTGGTTTTTAACTCAGTCAGAGTACATAGTAGAGTAAGTGGGCAGGTCTACATGGCCCCCGTTGCCTATGGGGCACCTAAGTCACGCCCTCTACTTCCTGGTTCATGGGGCAGAGGGAGTCAAAAAATGATTACTGGGCTTGAAAATGAGTGATTTTTGGATTTGTGGTGCATAGGTGGAGGTCCAAGGTTTGGATTGGTTTCAAAAAAACACTAATTTTCAAGCCCAGTAATTATTTTTTGACCCCCCCTGCCCCATGAACCAGGAAGTAGAGGGCGTGACTTAGGTGCCCCATATGTAGACCTGCCCACTTACTGTGTACTCTGACACCTGACAAAGACCTTGCTGGTCGAAACGTTGTGCCATTTTTTCACATTAAATCACGACAGGGGAGCTTTTGCGGTGTGCGAATATTTCTTCTCCTTTTCTCCTCATCATTTGCTTTTGTCATGATCTGGCAGGTTGCCAGAGCGTTGTGTGTGCACTGGTCTGCACCACAATCTGAGGTATGCATCTGGCGGCAAAAATATTAAGCATCAGAAAGACATGCAGTTGCTTGTGTGGAGCATGGAGTGAACTCTTTTGACTGTGCTTCGCAAGTAGCCTATTCCCTGAGGTTAGTCCCAACATTATCTCCAAATCATGTTAACCCAAGGGCAGTCATGGGTAAGTGCATACCTGTCAACTTTGAGCTCCCAAAATCCGGGAAATTTCCCATATTTTAAGCCAAAATCCGGGAAATTTTCGAAAGGCCAATTTCTGACAGTCAACGGGATGACAGGTGGATCGGACGGTGCGTTCTACTCTGCTTTTCACAACAGCGCGAGTGCATAGTACTGTCTAAAATCCCTCAGCACACGTTTTACAGCGTGGAGAAACAGTGCAATGAGCGCAATGAGTTTCTTCTTGTTGTTTTGTCTCACAAGTTGTCTGTTCGTGCAAAACTTCGTGCTGGTATAGGTTGTGATTAGGTTAATCGCATGATTCGCTGTTCAGAGGCTGTTTTATGCGTTGCATGAACTGACGGTTTCTGAGGAAAAGAGTGGGCGCATAAGCGCTACGGAGCTCGAGGGTGACAGCACGTATTTTCAAGACACTTCAATTCTTGGTGTCATATCTGGCATACAATCTTCTGGCAGGTAGCTTCATAAGCAAGACCCTCTGTATCTCTCTTCAAGAGGGGGTGTGGCTCCTTTTAGTTTTTTAGCAACATCAATCTAAAGACAAAAAACTGTTTCTGATTCTGCCCTCTGCCTTAGAGCACCATACTAACTGCCATTCAGTCAATCAGAACAGGTGTAGCCAATATAGGGTTCCATCTCAACTGTCACTTTCTCTCAACATTCTATTCTTAATGACCAGCTGCTCTGTAGTTCTAGAAGTCTATTGCTCAGCTCTTCAATGCAATATAATATTGTCTTGCTGTAATGATTTTCATAGGCAGCTGCTTGGCCTAATGGTAATAGTCTTGCATCAGCAATATGGAGGTTGGGAGTTCGAATCCCAATTGGACGCATGTTGATTTTCAAAATTATGTCATATGCAGTGTTCCTTAGCCAATTTCAAAAATAACATGTATGTCAATTAGTATCAATGACAAAGGTGCTGGATTACAGATATGGAGGTTGGAAGTTCGAATCCCACTCGAAGCCATGTTGATTTTCAAAATTATATCATATGCAGTGTTCCTTAGCCCAGTTTTTCTCAACAGGGGTGCGAGGGCACCCTGGGGTGCCACAGGCCACCCTCAGGGGTGCCGCGGAAAAGTTGCCGATAAATAAATTATGTAATATAATACATATCTGTATAAATTGAAGTTAATGCTAGTCAGTGGAATCTTTCATCTGCCATTTACGCACAATAAAGTAAATATAGATCGCCCCAGTCAGCTGCAACTTCGAACGTAGGTCGTGTGACGTCTCCAAATGTGTTGCTTTTCTCAGCATGCGTGGTATCGGATGCGATGCCATGTTACGGCTTGTTGGTTTGGGGTGCCTTGAAATTTTTCACGAATTGAAAGGGTGCCTCGCCTAAAAAAAGGTTGAGAAACACTGCCTTAGCCAACTTAAAATACCATGTATTGTATGTCATTTAGTATCAATGGCAAAGAGGCTGGATTACAGATATGGAGGTTGGGAGTTTGAATCCCACTCGGACCCATGTCGATTTTCAAAATTATATCATATGCAGTGTTTCTTAGCCAACTTAAAATACCATGTATGTCATTTAGTATCAATGGCAAAGGTCCTGGATTACAGATATGGAGGTTGTGAGTTCGAATCCCACTCGGACCCATGTTGATTTTCAAAATTATATCATATGCAGTGTTCCTTAGCCAATTTCAAATACCCTGTATGTCATTTAGTATCAATGGCAAAGGTGCTGGATTACAGATATGGAGGTTGGGAGTTCGAATCCCACTCGGACCCATGTTGATTTTCTAAATTATATCATATGCAGTGTTCCTTAGCCAACTTAAAATACCACGTATGTCATTTAGTATCAATGGCAAAGGTCCTGGATTACAGATATGGAGGTTGTGAGTTCTAATCCCACTCGGACCCATGTTGATTTTCAAAATTATATCATATGCAGTGTTCCTTAGCCAACTTAAAATACCATGTATGTCATTTAGTATATCCCCAAAACGCAGAGCTACAACACTTTCAAGATGGCTGAATTCAAGATGGCTGAATTGTTTGGCCCATAACTTCTGACTGGGTGGATGGATTTTTTCCAACATTTCTTGTAGCTTTGTTTTCTCAATAGTACTTTGTTTCATCTCTGCCCCAAAAGGCAAGCCCGCTTCCAGCATTTTCTGTGAGAATGCAATCTAGTTACTATTGCTTCTCTTGTGCAGGGCAGTAAAAATAGAAAATGGATCTCCTCCTAGGCCTTTCGAGATAGAAACCCCATTCAAACACTAAAATGACCGGCTCGGCTTGGAGATCATTTGTAGTGATATAGCGTGCCGGTGTCTCTTGTCGTTTTTCCGTTTTTGGCGATTTCGTGCAAATTTGGGTCCCCATTGAAAACAATGGACGGAACCTTCGTGCAGGCACTCCATCCCTCTAGGGATCAGAGTGCAGGAAGCTTTTTCTGTTCATAAAACATCAACACCTTCACCTAGAAGTTAAGTTTACGCGTTGTTAGTGAGCTCTAGAAGATGAATGCACACGGTGAAAATATCAAGTCCCAACTCCCATTACTTTTTAAATGGCAGGTGTGTAAAAACGGCAGGGCTGGCCCCATTGCCTTTCCCATTGACTCTTGAAGTGCCTTGCTGAAGAGGTCAGCACATCTTCCACAAGAGGTCCATTTGTGACTGAACCGTTTAACCTATAAACTTCATTCAAAGACTGTTAGAAAGATCACATGTATGACTCCAATCTGTGCACAGGACATGTGCCAATTCTTTTTAGTTTTTTTAACAACAGCTGTCTAAAGACCTAGAAACAGTTTTGATTCGGCCCTCTGCCTTAGAGCACCATACTAACTGCCATACAGTCAATCAGAACAGGTGCAGCCAATATAGGGTTCCATCTCAACTGTCACTTTCTCTCAACATTCCATTCTTAGCGAGCACCTGCAACTACAGTTCTAGAAGTCTATTGTTCAGCTCTTCAATGCAATCTGATATTGTCTTGCTGGAATGTTTATGACAGCCAGCTGCTTGGCTCAATGGTAATGGTGCTGGATTAGAGATATGGAGGTTGGCATCAATGACAAAGGTGCTGGATTAGAGATATGGAGGTTTTGAGTTCGAATCCCACTCGGACCCATGTTGATTTTCAAAATGATATCATATGCAGTGTTCCTTAGCCTACTTCAAATACCATGTATGTCATTTAGTATCAATGGCAAAGGTGCTGGATTAGAGATATGGAGGTTGGGAGTTCGAATCCCACTCGGACCCGTTGATGTTGATTTTCAAAATTATATAATATGCAGTGTTCCTTAGCCAACTTAAAATACCATGAATGTCATTTAATATCACTGGCAAAGGTGCTGGATTACAGATATAGAGGTTGTGAGTTCAAATCCCACTCTGACCCATGTTGATTTTCAAAATTATATCATATGCAGTGTTAGCCAACTTAAAATACCATGTATGTCATTTAGTATATCCCCAAAACGCAGAGCTACAACACTTTCAAGATGGCTGAATCCAAGATGGCTGAATTGTTTGGCCCATAACTTCTGACTGGGTGGATGGATTTTCCCCCAACATTTCTTTTAGCTTTGTTTTCTCAATAGTACTTTGTTTTTAATTTAGGGATAGAGATGTCAAAAACTGCTCATCTCTGTCCCAAAAGGCAAGCCCGCTTCCAGCATTTTCTGTGAGAATGCAATCTAGTTTCTGCTACTTTTTAATGCATCGTCCTCTTCTTTACTCTGTGTAGGACAATGCTATCAGTGTTGCAACTGTACACTGCCCCGCACCCTGTCTTTGTTTAAATTGCTCCTTGTAAGTCACTTTGAACAAAGGCGTCTGCTAAATGCTAATGTAATGTAATAATGTAATGAGTGTTCTCTCCCTACCGTACAATGAGACTCCTGTGTTTTTCCATTCCTTTGGTGCTGCTTATTAGAAAAGGGCATTCGTGAGAAGAGAGAGAGAGAGACCGAGGATTCCAAGCAAGGAACATGTTTTCCAGGGCTACTCCCTCTCACCTTTCGCGAAAGCCAATTGTTAAACTCTGATCAACTTGTCGTGGTCTCATCTAATTAATTGGTTTAATTAATATCCTTAACATAATTGGTCCTTCGAGCCGGTTAGGCCATCAGACTTGTAGGCCAAAGGTTGCCAGTTAGACTCCTGACACGCCAGGTTGGTGGGTGGAGTTATTAACCATCTCGTCACACTGCTCCCCTGCAGCGCTATTGGGGGCTGCCTCCTTGCATGGATTAGGCATAAATAAATTTCATAGTGTGTTGTGGAGTGCTGTGTCACAATGGGAGTTGGATTTCCCAGGTGGACTTTCAATAAAAAATAGCCTGGTTTTAGCCTGATGACCTGAGCATCACATACAGTAAAATATTAGGAAAACGAGTCGTTTCTTTTTTAGTGTGTTTTCTTTTCATTCTGGCTTGAAAAAAAGTATGAACAAATGATACACGGACCGCTTTAATATACCTTCAAACTAATTTCTTTTATAACATGGCAGGACAATATTTTGGACTGAAGCTTACGTGTGACAAGCTCAGGTTGACTTGGAGCACCTCAATAACAAAAAAAACGTATGCATACCTCCACATGATTGTCTTGCAGAGTAAGGATTTTTTTCAGCCTTTTATGCTGGAAGGCATATTGTAGCGTCCCACTGTCTGCATCGGTCTTGTATTTGTACACCTTCCAAAGGGAAGGTCTGCGTCCTAATAAAAAATGACAGCAAGATTTGAGTCTGAGACTTTGGGCTTTCACAGTAAAAAATGTGGATGTCGTGGTTTCAAAGTTAACTCATATAAATCTAGATAGAGTAATTACAACACTGGAGAGTCAAATTACTCTAGAGTAGAGTCAAAAGTCAAGGTAAATTTTGCAGGTGGCCTGTGTAATTTTTAACTCTACAGCTCTTAATGCTGTATGCACTATATTGAGTAGAATTGACGCTTAAAATGTTACACTGACCAAAGGGTAAAATTAATTGAGTGGTGCCAAATGCTATCTGAATGGAATTTGTTTTAACTCTTTAGGAGTTATTTTAACACTGGGTATCTATACTATAATTGAGAAGTATGTCAGAGGAGATCAACGACGCCACATGAAATGAAACAATCTTCTGGAATGAAGGTCAATGTGCAGTAGTGTGGGCTGGTGGAATTAGCAGCCATCACATTTTCATAAGCAAAAGGCAGTCCTTAAACAAAACCTTTTGTTAATCAATAACACTTTATTGTAACAGGGCTTTTATTACAGTGTACTTACTCACTAGGTACAGTGGAATAACTGGTGTAATAGCATGTAAGTACAACTGTAGTTCATGTTATTTCATCATATATTTTATGTATCTACATACCATGATGACAATAATGACCATAATGCACTATAAAGTGGCTTCATGATTGTTTGCCAAAGTGATGAATTCTTCCAAGGAGGCAAAGGGCTGAACTGAGGCCCACAGCACCCTTGTTATGTAGATACACAAAATACAAGTAGTGAGTCTGATGTAATAACATGCTCTACAGTTGTACTTACATGTTTTTACACCAGTTATTCCACTGTACTTATGAGTAAGTACATTATAATTAAAGCCCTTTAAAGCCCTGTTAAAATGAAGCGTTAACTCCATTTAGGCCACCATATGGGGGGGTACAAGGGTTATTGGGAGTTTGGGGAATAAAAGTTCAGTCGATTTTGTGATAGGAACCAGCTTTTGGACATTGTGAATCAATGGAACAAAACAAAAAATAGACGAGTATCACAACAGAAGAGGTGTGTAGATTTATCTTACCACTTCCTTTTGGACTTGCAAAGACGGCCTTTCCGTTTTTGACGACCAAAGTTTTCTGCATTGTTTTTAGTTCAGCTTCTTCAGAGGTTAGGGTACAGTCGCTGTCGGATGATCGTGAACTTGCTGTTAAAGTCACATGAAATTGGAAATAAGGAAGAGTGTGTTTAAATCAGGGGTGACTTACAAAATACAAACTTGTACACAGACAATAAAACTCAAAGTAAATTATTTTGTTCTCAGCCAAAACTTAAATATTTTATCTCCACCTGTTTAACCTAGGTCTTAAATTGGGGTTTATTCATTTACAGTAGCCTATTAGTAGGCCTATGCAAACTCATGCACACACCCAACATGCACTATCAAAATCTTCAATGTTTGGTCTGTTTAGGAATTGCTGTCTGATGGCAGAAGTTACAAGTGTTGTGCCTCCTCTTACTATGATTTTTAGCCTGCCAATTAAGGATAATACATATATCAGCACATCAGCATATCAACTCTAAAAATCGGCAGGTCACATCAGCCATCGGCTGACTCCGACCGCTAAATATCGGTATCGGCTTTAGGTTGGTCTCCACACTCGAGTAGCCCTTAGTGTATCAGAGAAGTGAGTAGGGGCTACACCACTCACGTTTCTGCAGATTTCTAAGTACGTATATCTTTATGGGACAACATTAAAGTAATTTCACTATGACACAATGAAAAGTATCCAGGGTGGGGCACTGTGGCGCAGCGCGTTAAGCCCCCCACATTTGGGCTTGCATTACCACGGCAACCCCGGTTTGAGTCCGGCTGGAGTCAATTCCCGATCCTCCCCTGTCTCCATCTCACACTGTCTTGTCAAATAAAAGCCCCTAGATTATTTTGAAAAATTATTATTATTTTAAGAAAAGTATCCAGGGTACAGCCTATTTAACCATTTAAATGTATTATACATTCAAAATAATTCAAAGTAGGCTATACATCTCATCCTCTGCCCACAAAAGTGAGCGCTCTCATGTTAAAATCCCATAGAGAGGATCATGATCTGCTTCAGTAGTCAGAGTAAGCCTACATGTTGACATATGTTTCTTTTGGTGAAATTCAGCTTCCCAATGTTGACAGTATTCCTGCAGCCTCAAACTGTGTCAGTCCCACTATCATGCTTGAGTGAACAATAAATTGAAATGGTTAGCCGTAGGCCTACACACTGACTACTTTTCATTGTGTAAAGAAATCCCGCACACTGTCCATTCCACCAACAAACTTTAACACAACGTTTCGGTCATCCGACCTTCTTAAACTGAAGAAGGTAGGATGACAGAAACGTTGTATTAAAGTTTGTTGGTGGAATGGACAGTGTGCGGGATTTCTTTACACTTGAATGACAACCCCACTGGGATAACATCCTACGCACCTGCCCAACTACAGAGGTGTGCAAAAGCGTCTTTGTTGAACTACTTTTCATTGTGTCAAAGTGATTTTTTTTCTGTAACATTGTCACATGAAAAGATTATAAATCCAAGGTTAGTCGCCCCCCCCCCCGGAAATTCCATACATCCATGTCCACAATATGCAGATGTCCGTGTAGATGTAGGCTACAGTAGAAGCTGGTTTGTGATTGGACAGGCGTAGGCCTACCACACACACACACACACACACACACACACACACCATGGCAAGTTGGTGCGGGAGGTGCATGCGAGGTGCTCATCTTCGCCGCGTGCTGTTAGCCCATATGCCATTGCCTACACTTGTGTTTTAATTAATGCAACATTTCTGTTGCTGTCGCGGTGCCGCCACCACCAGCTATCCCGTCATTTGCATAATGTGCGCATTCAACTGCGCAACTGTCTTAACAACTGCGGGACGAGTGCATTAAGAAAAGAAAGAGGAGAAAAAGGAGATTGCAGAAAGACGTCTGGGTTTACAGATTGTGGCCAAAGTTTGCAGCCCGTCAGCATTCGGCAGCGAATGGCAACGACATTTAGGACATTCAAAGTAGGTCTATGGGATAGATTACCAAAATGTTCGCCTTACCTTTACGTTTGGGCATCGTAAATCAAAACCGTTTCCGTGCGCTGTGTGTTCCGCTGGTTTGTTTTAGTTTGGAATGTGTGACTGCTCGCTGGTCCGTCCGAATCTGCGCTGGAGCAGACTGTGAAGAACCACTGTTTTATAGCCTACAAAAGTTTTGCAGAGGGGGCGTAGGCTATTCCATGCTGACGTCTGACGGCCAATCAAATCAAAGTTTGGCCCTCGTTGTAGTAGAAATAATAGGCCTAAATAAATGAATGCTGCTGTCAATCTGTAATTTTTGACTGGTGGAAGAGAGACAATATGAACATATTTTAACACTGACATCTTGATTGTCCCTGTTTGTTATGTTGAATTACATTAATTCTTCACTTTAGGCTAGCCTAGGCCTACTTCTATTGTGTCTGACGGTGCAGCACAGCCAATACCTTGGTCTATAGGCCTACCTCTATATTTTGGGTTTGATCAACTTTTTTCTATCAAAATTTAAACCTGTTTTTGTCACATTCTCAAGAATCAGTGAAAATACAAGCACTGCCGACATTACAAACAGGGACAATCAAGATGTCAGTGTTAAAATATGTTCATATTGTCTCTCTTCCACCAGTCAAAAATTACAGATTGACAGCAGCATTCATTTATTTATTATTTCTACTACAATGAGGGCCCAACTTTGATTTGATTGGCCGTCAGACGTCAGCATGGAATAGCCTACGCCCCCTCTGCACACTTTTGTAGGCTATAAAACAGTGGTTCTTCACAGTCTGCTCCAGCGCAGATTCGGACGGACCAGCGAGCAGTCACACATTAGCCATTTTGTTTTCACTCAGTTTGTTAGATGCTTCACGCCTACCTCTTCTCAAAAAGTGTATTAATTAACATTAACCAAGCCTATATCTTTCCTTTCTCATCTTGTGTTTAAATCACACTGTTAACAACTGTATTGTTACTCCAAATTTTATGGAGGGACAACCCCTCAACAACAATGCAATTTTGAAAATGTAATGCAAAATGTTGAAATTATGATCTCGTAAAAAATGCATTGAAGTGAATGGAGAAATGGTCCAATTGTAGTAATAATGGACCCATATATTCAAATTACACATCAAAAATGAATAATGATCTATATTACACTCATAAATAGGTTGTTAAGCATTCGATCAGCTATGTTTTTACATAGATTTTAAAAAATTACCCAACCAGGCTGTGGGAAATGTAAAATATGGTCCTGCTAAAACAAGGATAGGCTTAAAAAAAAATGGCAGGATCTCACTAAATATTTAAAGATAATCCTCAAATTAAATTGGCTGACAACTTTTTTAAATTAAAAAAAGTTGTAAATGCATTAAAAGTCATTTTTCAATGGTCATGAAATTGGAATTTTCATTCCTTTTAAAGCCTGATGCATCATATATGATGCATTAAATATCTCAGTGACCTTAACAAAATTTTGATATTTTTTTTTACATTTCTTATAAGGGACCAATATTGAAGCAAATTCCAAAAAATAGAAATTTCTCTCATTGCTTTCATGGTTCAGGTCTCACGGGGTTAAAATCCCTTATCTGTCCCTTTCTGGGAATGCTTTTTTAAATGTCTGCAGCACCAGTTACAGCTCTTATTCTGACATACTGTATTCTAGAGCCACATTAATATTCAGTTGAAATCATGTCCATATATAGACCTAATTTTCATTTCCATATTTCCCGTCATAGCTCATATGAAGGCCATGTATTCGTAGCGCCATCTATAACCATATGTTATTTCCTGGCATTTTCCGCAAATGTAATGTGTTGATCTAACCTGGATTGACCTGCCTATACATGGGTTCTCAGTGTTTATCAACACAATGTTATGAGGAGGGGCAAGCCACTGGCAGCCAACCAGGTGAGCTAATTTTTTGACCGACAGCTGTTTCCAAGAATCAATGGTTGAGTTGTGCGCAGCTAGGTTGTTTTCTTCTGTTTAAAACAGGCGTCAATGTCCTTTCTTGAGTGTGCAAAATGTTGGAGCCTGGAGATCAAACTTTTGTGGCTCAGGCAGCTCCCTGATTACCTACACCTATTGGGTTACCCTTGGGCCGTGTCTCAAATGCTGCACTTGTGCACTTCGGGCACTGCTTTTCAGTGCCTAGGGCGCTCACGCTGAAATTTTCAGTCGAGCCAGTGCACTGAAAGTGCCAGGATGATCCCCTAACAATGGCGGAAAAATGCAGTGCTTGAATAATGGGGTCCGTTCGAAACAGGGAAGGCAGCTGTCCTTCCAGTGAGCTAACTGGACATCGAGTCATGAAGTGTGGATCGAAACGAAAAATTGCTTTATTTCCTCCCTTGGCAATTGACTGCATTTGTGGGCGTAACAGGGATATTTGAGGGCAGCATCAGATACTGACTTCGCTACCTTGGTACCCAACATGCTGTGCGCCACCTCCCTCACAAACATGGCTACTACCCAAGCTACTACCTTATCATACTCTTTATTCTGACACTTATGTATGTAGATACTGAAAATCGAATGGATAAATCAACATTGTAGTATCTAAATATGCTGTCGCTATATCTATTTATAGCCTATTTTACAATTCCGCCGTCTGACGATCATTCACCGTTTAAATAGCATGCATAAGCTAAGCGCTAACGTGATGAACGTAACTCCCGCCATAGAATCGCTGTAACATCAAATGCGCAAGGCAGCGCACTCGTTAGTGCCGTTCGTAACGGCTGCCTCATCAGCTAACTTCACCTATCTGATCAGTGACCTGTTTATGTAGGAGAGTCATCGAGTCACTGCCTTCCGTTTCGAATCAACCCATGGACACTGCACACACTAAACGGCGGCCATGTTGACAATGACACGGAGGAAATGTGGCATTCAGTTCAGTAGAAGAGTTTGGTCAACAGTCTCCTAATTCTGTAAGTAATGTTGATGGGACACCAACCTTTTCATGCCAACCAAAGTATTATATGTCTGATTGTTGTCCTTTGGGGTGAAGGAAATGGGAATACAAACACCAGACGCTGTGCATTGTAAACAGTAGCCAACTGATATTTTGGCGAGCTAATGCCATGCTCAGCTGTCACTTCCATCGAGGGCACAGTGCATAGTGCTCAACTTTTTCTACGACACTATGCACTAAAGACCTCAGTGCATTGTGTGTACCAGTGACGTGCGGTGGGATTTATGGCTGGTGAGGCAGTAACTTTTTCAATATCAGATTTTCAAATAAATAATTGCCAAATAGGCCTACCGACAAGTTCCATATGTCATAGCAGCTTTCTTAACATAAGGTAGGCCTACATATTTTGACATACTGCATTTCAAGGTCAAGGTCAAGGTCAAGGTAAACTTTATTATCCCTCAGGGGGAAACTCAAGTGGTCAACATTTCACATCTCCTCAGGACATACTACAACACATAGACAGTGGACGCTGGACATACCACATTAAAATAAATAAGGGATAAGAACATTTGATGTAAAATGAAATAACAATAACAATAGGTAAAAACAATAGAAGTAAAAACAGTGCTGTGTAAAAATGCATTAAATAAATAAATAGGGGCAAGTGAGAGAACTAAAGTACTGAAGTTGCTTTGGGCTTGCTGTTATATAGCCTGATCGCTGTGGGTACAAATGACTTTTGGTATCTTACTGTCCTGATTGTTCTTTGCAGGAGTCTGTCATTTAACCTAGTACTCTTTACAAACTTTGGGTAAAGGGGATGTGTAGGGTCAGTTAAAATTTGGTCCATCTTTCTTAAAATAAGCTCGTTGTACAACTCAACTGCAGATGTCTGGTCAACACCAATCACTCTGCTGGCCGATTTGATGATGCGCTGCAATTTTTTGTGGTCCTGCACATGCATATTGCCATAGACACAAATAAGTCCAAATGATAAAATACTTTGTAAAAGTGATTGGTAAAATAATTGAAGAATACTGCACTCTAGTTTAAAATCTTTGAGCTTCCTTAAAAAGAACATTCTCTGTTGCAACTTCTTACATTTGTTTTGTGCACATTGATTAAAAGACATTCTGTCGTCCATCTCAATCCCTAGGTACTTATATGATGCGACCCTCTCTATCTGTTCGCCATTGATCTTAGATGGGGAGATGGACATTGGCTTTTTGCTAAAATCTATCACCATTTCTTTTGTCTTTTTAACATTCACTTGTAAAAAATTGTCCGTGCACCACCTGATAAAACCATCAACCTCCCTTTCAAAACATTCAACAGAAAAAGTGTTTGGGTGTAAAAAGCCCACCAGTGCTGTGTCGTCCGCATATTTAAAAAAGGTGTGATCTGAGGAGGATGCCTGGCAGTCATTAGTGTACAGTGTGTATAAAATAGGTGAAATAACGCAACCTTGTGGAGCTCCAGTGTTAATAGTTTTCAGTGAGGAGATGTGGGAGTTAAATCTTACTTGTTGGCTACGTTCAGTTAAAAAATCATTAATCCACAATATCAGTCTGGGGTTGACACCTAAGTCCAATAACTTTCTCACCATCAAATGAGGTTGAATTGTGTTAAAAGCACTGCTAAAATCAATGTATACAATTTTGACAAGACTCTTTGGCTGTTCAAGATGCTCGAGCACATTGTTCGTCAGGGTAAGAAGAGCATCTTCCACCCCCCTCTTGGCCCGGTAAGCAAACTGGTAGGGGTCTAGTAAGTGTGACACTTCAGAGAGAAGTTGGTTTAGCAAGATTTTTTCAAAGCATTTCATAACAGTGGATGTGAGTGCGACAGGGCGCAGGTCATTGAGTTCTTTAGGTCTGTTGTTTTTAGGCACTGGGACTATCAGTGATTGTTTCCACAGACTGGGGACCACACCAGTGTCTATGGACCACTGGAAAAGTTTTTGAAAGGGCTGCGCCAGCTCCTCTGCACACATTTTCAAAGTCCTGTTACTGACACCATCCGGCCCAGTAGCTTTGCGTGGGTTTGATCGTCTGAAAGACAGTTTGACATCTTCAACAGAGATGTCCATACTTGCACAGTCCATACCTTTAACCTCTGAGGTAATCAAGTGCTGCTCTAATTTAAAATCATGTGCATCAAACCTACAATAAAAATCATTTAAATTATTAGCCATATCAAGCTCATTGTCTACTGCCATTAGATGGTTCTTGGGCTTGTACCCTGTTATGGTTTGTACCCCTTGCCATGCTCGTCTTGGGTCACTGTTAAAGAAACCCTCGAGTTTACGTTTGTATGCAGCTTTACAGTCTTTGATCATATGTTTAATCTTTTTTTGTACAGTCTTTTTGTCTTCTGTAGAACCCCCTGATTTAAAAAGATTCTTCTTCTGATTGAGAAGTTGCTTTAGTTCCGGCGTCACCCAAGGTTTGTTGTTGGGAAACATTTTAATTGTCTTTTGGGGAATTATTGTGTCCTCGCAGAATTTGATATATCCGGCGATGGCAAACGCCGCGTCATTGATATTATCTGTCCCATCCGTTATAACGTCCCAGTCCGTGGTTGCAAGGCATTCCTGGAGTGCGCCAGTCGCAGCAACAGTCCAGCATTTCACGTTCATTTTCCTCACTTTCTCGCGCCTGAGCCTAGGCACATAGGCAGGGCTTAATTTAATCATATTGTGGTCCGAATTCCCGAGACCGGGTAGTGCCTTCGCGTAAAAGGCATCGGGTATGTTACCGTAACAATGATCAAGGCACGCTTTATCGCGGGTGGTGCAGCTGACATATTGCTGGTATGTGGGCAAAAGTTCCTTTAGGCTGCAAAGGTTGAAATCTCCTAATATAAAATTAGCCCCATCAGGAGCTTCTGTCTCTGCCTGCGACACCAGTTCATGAAGCAGAGTGGCAGCAGCCTGTGTGTCGGCTGAGGGCGCAATATACACAAGGAAAATCCTGATTTGGTTTATTTCCCGAGGCAGGTGATAGGGCCTCAGGCAAAGCGAAAGCAATTCAATGTCTTTTGTGCAAACTTTGTGCTTCACTGTTATGTGGCCAGGGGGACAGTACTTGTTGTTCACAAAAACACACACTCCCCCACCTCGCGTTTTCCCGGAGTTTTGATTTCGGTCCATCCTCACAAGCGTGAAGCCCTCCATCTCGACTGATGAGTCGGGGTCAGCACCCGTGAGCCAGCTCTCGGTCAAACAGACGAGGCAGGAATTCCGGTAGTCCGACAGATGTTGGCTGCTGGCCCGCAGCTCGTCCACCTTATTCCTTAAACTTCGGACATTCCCCAGCATGATCGATGGAAGTGGCTGTCGGTAAGGTTTCCTTTTAATCCGCTGCCGAAGCCCGCCTTTCCTTCCGCGTTTCCTTGCTTTAAAGTTCTTTTTGACACCATCGAGTGACAACAACGATGTGTCATCCGAGCTTGAAAGAGCAGGAGATGGTCTTAGATTCAGCAAAAAATCCCTTGTGTAGGTGATGCGATTTTGGCCATCTTTAAAGTTCGAGTTGTGGCCTGCTGCATATCTGGCGAGATCAACTAAAAAAGTGATCAAGACCAAAAGCAAAACGACTGAGTCCAGTTTCATTTTGCAGCTTGTACGGAGACGGTTTTACGCACTTAAAACTTTGCTATTTTGTTGCTTACGATGGACAAACATTTAAAACAAACAATACAGGTAAGAGGAGACGCGTAACAGACCGTGTCGCCGCTCGCGCATGCGCCACATCACACATCACACCCGCAGAGAAAATGCTATTAGATCTCTCTCTCTCTCACACACACACACACACACACACACACACACACACACACACACACACACACACACACACACACACACAGGATTCAAACAGTGGTCTCACATAAACCACACAGCACCAATGTGGACAGCAGAGCAGAGCAGAGCAGAGGAGAGGAGAGTAGTGGAGAGGAGAGAAGAGGAGAGGAGAGGAGAGAAGGGGAGGGGAGAGGAGAGGAGGAGAGAAGAGGAGAGAGGAGATGAGAGAGGAGGAGAGGGGAGGAGAAGAGAGAGGAGAGGAGATGAGAGGAGAAAGGAGGAGTGGAGAGGAGCTCGAGGAGAGGAGAGGGAGAGGGAGAGGAGAAGAGAGAAGAGGAGAGGAGATGGGAAAAGAGAGGACAGGAGAGGAGATGGGAAAAGAGAGGAGAGGGGGAGAGGAGAGGAGAGGAGAGGAGGAGGGGAGAGGAGAGGAGAAGAGGAGGGGAGGGGAGGGGAGAGTAGTGGAGAGTGTAAGCTCCTTCACAGCCCACTGCTCTCACACACACACAGGATTCAAACAGTGATCTCACATAAACCGCACAGCAGCACCAATGTGGACTGAGCATCACGGCGGATGCTCAATGAAAGACACACAGGATTCAAAACATGGTGTCATATAGACCGCTGAGCACCACGGCGAACAAACCGGTGTGATAGCTTTTGTGATACGCACTGGATTCTCGTGCAAATGTAGGCCTACATCTACTTGTACGAGGCTACGGCAAGCGATGTGGGACAAAGGTGTGGCAGGAAGCGAATGTCAACGTAAACAGATATTACACAAGCTTCGATATGGTCACCAAATATTTTGGGACTGTCATTTCTGTTATGCCTACACTTTGGAATTAAATCAGAGTCTTGTAGTTACACGGGTATGTTTGATTTACCTCAACGGTACCCTGTACTCAACTTTACAAACAGTTACCGGGCACATGAGAATCCGGTGCCTATCACAAAACCTACCACACCGGACAGAATCACGGCGGATTCTCTCTCTCCCCACGGGTCTCACAAACACAGGCTTCACACACATAGGAAACACTGGTCTTACCTTTACTGGTACATCAGGTCCATGCACCGCTCTTTCACGGTTCTCATTCACTTGGCGTTGTGCATGCTAACTACTTTAGCCGGTGCTGTTCATCCAAAGCCACATCTATTGGAGACGCCCCAAACGTCTCCAAAGCAATTTGGAATTGAATATGAGTAGCCGCGAGGATTTGTGTTTCGTGAGGCTCCTTAGTAAATTGTTAAGTCGTAAAATCCCATGCGAATGGTCTTCCACACATTCTCGCCAAACAAGACACAGGGGAAACAAAAAATCTTTTCTATTGTACCACTCACTTTGAAATGATCGGGTAGTTCTAATTTTCTGACCAGTCACCTGCAGTAGCAAACCCTTCAGCTCTGTCGGTCCTCCATTCTTTATCACATATTTTCCCCTTGGAAATCCAACTTTGAGAATGCTCTTAGTTTCGTTATGAAATCCACTTGTAGCAGTAAAAGTGAACAAGCTAGCCAACAACACCGACTGACTGTATTGTGAACTTCAGATTCGCTATGACGTAACTGGCCAGCAAGACTCTCAACGCCAGAAGGAGTCTGCGGCCAGGCTACTGCTCGCCTCACTACTGTATCTGTCAGTGGGTGTTATGCCAAAGCGTTCAGAGTAAAGAAATGATAATCACCCGTAGAAAATAGTAGAAAATTATCAGGAATTGAGGGCACACCATACATACTTCTATTAAGTGTATAAAAACGTTTAATACAATATTACCAGGTTGCATTCACAGAACGAGCAAAATGGCGCATGCGCTCAAGCTTGTTAACGAGGGATTGCGCAATCCGGGGTGAGGCCAGTTCAGAGTTGCCCCAAATTCAGCGTATTCGGAGCAATTTGACATGAAATGGGCAAATATTACGATTTTGGCCACGGAAATGATTGAAAATGAGTGAAACTGTTTAAATACTGCTCAAATGGTAGTTATGGTGCAGATGCTCGAAAACAATAGCTGTTATTGTTACTATTATTCACATTTACTGCATCTCATCATTCTCATCTGGAGCTGGTGAGGCCGTGCCTCCCCTGCCGTATTGGAGTGCACGTGCCTGGTGTGTACTGTGCACTGACTGTCAGTGCTCTGACAAAAATGCGTCATTTGAGACAAGGCCATAGCCTTGGTCTCCCGCTGTGGAGCTACGTACGTTGGACAAAGGACAAAGGACAAAAGTCAACTAGGCAAAGGGCAAATTCAACTAACGACAGTTCATTCATGATTCACACATACAATGTCACTCACAACCACGCACACCAACAATTTTGAAGTACATAGAAAAATAGATTTTTTTTTAAATTAAGTTTTATGTTTTAGAAAAATATAGCACGTAAACAAACACATTTGGATAGACAAAACAAAAACATACAAGAACAAGTGCGGTCCTTTACATTGCTTTATAGCCTACACTGAATTAGGCAAGACTTCTTTCAGTTCATATGCCCCACATGCTTGGAATGATCACCAACACATTTTAAACTTGAAATCTGTGCCCTATATAGATACTTTGAAAAATCTTTTAAAAACAACATTATTAGAGGAGTGTCATTGTTGTTCATTTCATTTTTACTGTATTTGTTTTTTTATGTCATTCTAAGGGCCTTTCCCATTACTAATCTCTATCCCTACCCCTTCCCCATGCCCCTAGTTCTTTCCAGAGCTCTAAGGCTCAATCTCAATTCACCCCTTGGCCCTACCCCTTACCCCTCCCTTCCGTTTTGTGTAGGGGTAGGGGTATCCCGATAGTTTTTTAAGGCAGAGGGGTAGGGGTCAGGGGGAGGGCTTTGTAGCCCAAAAAAAGGAGGGGTTCGGACAGGCAGACTCCGTTTGGAGGGGTAAGGGGTAGAGGTAGGGGTAGGGTAGGGTAGAAAAATACAAATGGGATTGGCCCTAAGGTGTAGGGCTTGAAGCACAACCGCTCCGAATTGGGATACCCTTCAACAATCATGGACTGACACTCACAGCTGTCACTAATTCCATGCATTAGGTTGACGTTAATAGCGATTTTTTTCATGTGCGTTTCACGGAGAAAAGGGCCATCAAACATTAGGACAATGTTAAACTTAGTACGGAGGCAAAGGGGGAAGGCGTAGGGCTAAGGGGTGTAATGGGATTCATCGTAAGTCAGTTCAGTTTTGTGGTCCCCTGTCTCGTCTATTGTGTGCTTGCTTTTCCTTTTCACTGCTTTGTGCTTGCCTGCCTTGTTTGCTACCGTTTGTCTAGTATCTGCTTGCACCCATGACTGATATGTGCATGGCTTGTGCATTTCCTTGCATGCTTTTCTTGTTTGTCTGTAAGTCTTGTGGATGTGCCTCCTCTGCTTGATTGTCCTTATGCCGTCTTGGCCAGGACTCCCTGGAAGAAGAGGTTTTATACCTCAATGGGACCTTCCTGGTTAAAGGTGCACTCATTGTGTAGGATGGAGCCAGAGTAGGATTTGCAACTATGCTGCTCATTAAAATTGTGCTGCTTATACTAGCCAAATGATCTTTTCATAAATATTTACAAAGTTATAAACTGATATTTATTAGTATAACCAAAGTACAGTACGTTTTTCAGCTAAAAATGTCAATTTATGGAAATTCAAAATGGTGGACCATGGAGAAGATCCCCCTTTTCATGTATGAAAAATGCCATTTTAAAGCCCTTGTCATATCCTGCCCCCCTCTCTCCTCACCTTGATTTTCTGCTATCATTCACTCCTCAATCTGCACTGGTACGGTTCCCTCTCTTTTCAAAGTTGCTAATGTCACCCTAATACTAAAAAAACCCTCAACTCAAAAAAAACCTCTGACTGCAACAACCTCCACCCAATCTCCAACATTCCATTCATCTCCAAAATTCTAGAAAAAAACTAGACTGCCTGTGCAGTCGCCTTCGACTGCTTAAGGTATATCCCCGAAACGCAACGCTTCCAGTCCCCCATCATTCCTACCACTCCTGTCCAGCTTTTCATAAACGTATATGATAAATACTAAATATTAAAGAAATATATTTAATATCTATACATAGATCAATGACGTGCATAGGCTTAAAACCAAATGACTATTGTGAAAATGAAGCAAAAAATGGGGCAAATGGTAACACTGTTTTAATGGTTCACTATTACAGTGAATATACCACATTAGGTACAGTGTAATAACCATTGTAACAATATTTAATACCAGGTAATACCAGTGTAACACCATGTACCAATTTTGTACTACATCATGTATTTTTGTGTAAGTGGTATTACATGGTATTGCATATTGTTACACTGGTATTACACTAGTATTACATGGTATTAAATATTGTTACACTGTACCTAATATGGTAGATTCACTGAAATGGTGAACTGTTAAAATAAGGTAGTACCGGGCAAATCAATCCACCCAGTCAGAAGTTATGGGCCAAATAAAAATTCCGCCATTTTGAAACTGTTGACCTCCAGACTCAAATCAGTTCATGAACCTACCCTAGAGCATTAACACACCAAATCTGGGACAAATCCATCCGACTGGTCAGAAGTTATGGGCCAAACAAAAATTCGGCCATCTTGAATTCAGCCATCTTGAAAGTGTTGGCCTCCAAACTCGAATAAGTTCATGAACCTACCCTAGAGCATTAACACACCAAATCTGGGAGAAATCCATCCGACTGGTCAGAAGTTATGAGCCAAACAAAAATTCGGCCATCTTGAATTCAGCCATCTTGAAAGTGTTGGCCTCCAAACTCGAATAAGTTCATGAACCTACCCTAGAGCATTAACACACCAAATCTGGGAGAAATCCATCCACCCAGTCAGAAGTTATGGGCCAAACAAAAATTCGGCCATCTTGAATTCAACCATCTTGAAAGTGTTGACCTCCAAACTCGAATCAGTTCATGAACCTTCCCTAGAGCATTCACCCAAAAAATCTGGGACAAATCCAAACATCCGTTCAAAAGTTATCGCGTTAACACGAAAGACCTTACGCGGCGGCGGACGCGGCGCACGCGGCGGACACGGCGGCGGCAGCGGCGCACGCAAAACCATTACATCCCCGACGCTCCGCGTTTCGGGGATATAAATAGCTTCTCAACTCACAACTCCCTCTTCGAACATATGGTCCAGTGTGGTCATAGCACAGAAACCACCCCCGTAAAAAACTACTAATGACCTCCTCATGGCTGCTGACTCTGGCTTTCTCTCCATTGTCATTTGGTTTGACCTCAGTGCAGCCTTTGATACTATCTCTCATTCCATCCTCCTCCACAGACTCTCCTCAATTGGCGTAACCAACACACCCCTTGACCCTTGACTGGTTCCATTCTTTCTGGCCATCCTCCATTTATTCAAATGAAGTTCTTTAAATCCCAGCCCTCCAACGTCACCTCTGGAGTGCCCCAAGGTTCTGTCTTGGGGCCCCTCCTTTTCATCACCTACCTTCTTCCCCATGGCAATATCTTCCGTAAATTCAAAATAAATTTCCATTGCTATGCTGACGACACCAGCTCTATTTATCTGCCAACCCTCTGACACTCTCCCTCCCTCTAACTCACCACCTGCCTATATGAAATCAAATCATGGTTCACCTCCAATTTTTACTGAATAAAAACTGAATTAAGTTTTAAAACTGAATAGTGACAAAACTGAAGTCCAACTTGTAGGCTCCAAATTTACCCTATCCAAAGCAAAAAGTATTACCTTTTCAATCAATAACTCTGCTGTCTCCCCCTCCCCTCAAGTTAAGAGTTTGGGTGTCTCCCACATTAATAACACCACACGGTCTGCTTACTTCCATCTTCGCAACATAAACCATCTCTGTCCCTCTCTAACACCCACTCTACTTCCATCCTTGCACATAGTCTTGTCACCTCCCGTATTGATTACTGTAACTCTCTCGTCTTTGGTCTCCCTCAAAAATCCCTCTACATGCTCCAACTGGTCCAGAACTCAGCTGCTCGTATCATTTCCAAAACCCCTTCCTGTCACCACATTACCCCAGCAGTGCAACATCTCCACTGGCTCCCGATCAAATTTAGAATTCATTTTAAAATACTCCTTCACACCTTCAAGGGCCAAGGCTATGGGGCACCTAAGTCTCCACCCCTTCCGGGCTGCTCATGGGGCTGGGAAAGCCAAAACTTCTGAATGGGCTTTAATGGACTGATCAAAGCTATTTTCCGATCCACCACGCATTCCTCCGTCGATCACACACATGCTGTACCTCAGAATTAAAGATAACCAATGGTGTGTTTGTCGACTTCACTTGGCAAGCGTTTTTGAGTTGTGTGCGTGCAAAAATATGTCATTATTTGGACTACACAACAGAAGTCGCATGTCCGACGTCCACTTCAGCCGCGGTGCAGCGGCAGGGTCGGCTGTGCCTCGGTTCACGTCAAATATGCGAGGCGCATGTTGTAGTCTCTAACACAGTTTTGCGCAAAAGCTAAAATACATTTTCTTGCTTACCGAAAATGAGTGGTCTTACAGCACAAATTCAAACCTTTAAAATTCACTGCCATCCACGGGTGCCGCGAGGCAGGGCAAGGTGTTACAGATTCTAAGGGCCCAACAGCTCTGACAGGGCCCTGGAAGGATGCTGATAACATAATTTGTCATTTTGTCAAATTTTAATCTTTCATGGGGCCCAATTTTTTTATCAGCGCCCCTGCTGCCATCATATGTGAAATCCGGAGCACATGCCAAACGGGATGAGGATTTAGCTTGAGTCGCTCCATTAACTTCCATTCAAAATTTCAAGAGCTTCAGCTCCACGACTCGGAAGTAGAAGGGCGTGACTTAGGTGCCCCATCCACAATCTTGCCCCTCCTTACATCTCTAATCTTTTTCAAATTGCTATTTCCTCTCGCTCCCTTTGCTCCTCTTCCTCCATTCTCCTCTCCGTCCACTCTGCCTGTCTCAGTACCATGGGGAATAGAGCTTTCAGTTGCTCTGCAACTTCCCAGCAGCAATATTGACTCATTACCCCAGTTCAATTCCAGTCTAAAAACTAATCAGTTAGCCTATTCGTTATGACTTTCAACTCTGTTTTATTTTTGTTTTTCAATCTGATATGTGTCTTGATTTATTATTGCTTCTCTCCGTAGTGTCCTTGAGAGGCACTTTTAAATAAAATGTATTATTTTACTATTACTATTTTCTCAGCATAAGGAATTCTTGGAATTTGATAAGTATTGGTAAGTATTCTTGAACATTTGTGAATGGGTAGCTAGAATTCTGGAAATAAACTACTAAAAATATTACACAGTGCACCTTTAAATAAAGGTGAAATAAATAAATGTAAACCCCTTTCCATTCACTAATTACTCCAGATTGATCCGATCCAGACACACACAAAACACACACACACACACACACACACAAGGGCCCCTGCTACTGTTCAAGCTCTATCTAGCTTCCTTAGGGGAACCATTTTATATACAGTACCAATTGTATTACGTTTATTTTGTCTTATTTTATCCTTTACCGGACTTGCATAACATGTCAATGGCTCTCGCCAGAGGAATGGGTTCCGTCTTGCTGCACGAACATTCAGCTGGAGTTATGCCATAGGCGTAGGTCTCCGAAGGAGTGGTTTTATAAAAAAAAAATCATTGCACGTGGTTGGTTACACACTTGTCAGAGCTGCTACTTTAACTACGGTAGATTTGAAATTATAGAAGCAATGTTGATGTGTGAGTCCATAAACCCATTGTTTCTGAAACAAGTGTTATGTTTCAGTTGTGATTAATTCAGCAGTAGTGTAAAATAAATCATTAATTCATCAATAGTGTGAATCATTAATTGAGCAGTGGTGTGACACAAATAGCTAATTCATGTAGCCTATTACTTGACTTGCCAGGATGCTAATGAGGCAATAGTCCTTTCACAGCCTTGCTATGAACTTCTAGCCTGATTATCATCGACAAATCTCTTCAAGACTTGGTCTGACCAAGAGCATAACAACCCCACACCACAGATTTGTACCCCACCGTTTGCTAGTGGTTGTTTGCTTCCCGACAAAGAGGGAGGAGTTCCCGATTTTTAGGAAGCTCAGAAAGTACTTGCATTGCTCTTGACCTGACTAGTAGCGACGCAGAAGGAGTTGCGTCAGTAGGAGGGCACGACCTGGCCACTGAACTTCTGCCCTTTACCCTCCATGTGAGTGAATCACGGCATGATGTTGTAGTCTGCTCCTTTGCTGAATCATCAGAGACATAAAGGCACTGACCAAGTTCATCAAGATGCCAATAAGAAAGGACCATGAATTAATCACATCAGATCAGACTATAGTAATGTCAAATAGGTATAGAAAAACTATATTTTGAAGAACTAGATGATAATTCAACAAGTATTTCATAGAAAGTGGAGAAATGTTGTGTTAAAAAAATAGCAGTGATGACATCTGTCTGTGGAAACTCAAAGATGTTCTGTACAAACTAACAAATTCTTGTCAATTCACCTTTGCTGAACATCCTAAACTAATATTTTGTTGCATAACCATAGTTTTTAATAATAGTTTTGCATCTGTGATGCATGGAGTCAACCAACGTCCAGCAACGGTCATTGCCTTTGTCTTTCTTTTTCTTCATGAACAGCCTTTTTCATGTCAGCCCACAAATCTTCTGTGGGATTAAGGTCTGGGAATTGTGCTGGCCACTCTATTAGTTACATGCTGTTTGTCTGGAACCATGATTTTGCTTGCTTGCTTGTGTGCTTGGGGTCATTGCCTTGTTGAAACATCCACTTCAAAGGCATTTTCTCTTCAGAATAGGGCAACATTACTTCTTCCAATATCCTTATATACGAGCCCTATCTCGGCCATTTCGTGAAGTTTTCACGAAAAAAAATGGAGAAATCAACTGTAAGCCTCGTGGTGCCTTCACGTTATTGCTCGTTTTTCGTGGTTGGGCAACGCTTCCGCTGCCTATTAATTTGAATTGCCCGACTGCTGCCTACCGACTCATGGTCGATTTACGATTTGAGCCTCGTGGTTGATTTACGATATTGTGCCTCGTGGTTGATTTAGGACATGCATGCGTTTGCATTTGAAAACTACACTGACAACGTCATTGACACAAACTAGAGACAGTTGGTTGTGTTGTTCCGATATCTGCGGCCGCCATTTTAGTCCTTGCACAGCAAATTGACTGTCTTCCATGTTTCTCCTGTTTACATAGGTGTATATGACCAGTGACATGAAACAAAGTACGGCTACGCAAGTGGCTTTTTCTATGCTGTGGAAAGTGTGAACTATAAAGACAGGCGTAGTAACACCTTCGCGCACTTCGACAGCGCATTGATACCTTCACTTCTGACTATTCCCCGCCCCCTTCCCCTTCCATCATCAACACAGGCAACGTGAGGAAACTTCAGTGCTGTGCAAGAAGGTATCTGTTAGCAAGCCAAATCAAAGACCAAGAACAGCAATGGTTATTACATGCATCGTGCCGGGATGTACGAGCTCAAAATACAGACTGTGCAGAAAGACACTTTCTTTGGTTGCAAGGTGGTGAGAGCCCTCTTGTAAATGCATTTAGCGAACAGACTTGCTTCAGCAATACAGTCAATTTGCTGTGCGAGGACTAACATGGTGGCCACAGATATCGGAAACACAACCAACGGCAGATATCGGAAACACAACCAACTGTCTAGTTTGTGTCAATGACGATGTCAGTGTAGTTTTCAAATGCAAACGCATGCATGTCGTAAATCAACCACGAGGCTCAATATCGTAAATCAACCACGAGGCTCAAATGTCTAGTTTGGGTCAATGACGTTGTCAGTGTAGTTTTCAAATGCAAACGCATGCATGTCGTAAATCAACCACGAGGCTCAAATCAACCACGAGTCGGTACAGCAGTCGGGCAATTCAAATGAATGGGCAGCGGAAGCGTTGCCCAATCACGAAAAACGAGCGATAATGTGAAGGCACCATGAGGCTTACAGTTGATTTCTCCATTGTTTTCGTGAAAACTTCACGAAATGGCCGAGATACGGTTGGATATACTCAAACTGATCCATGATCGGCATGTAGAAATTTGGACCAACACCGTAGTGCGAAAACATCCACATATTATGATGCTTGCACCATCATGCCTGACTGTCTTCACTGTGTATTATGGCTTGAATTCTTTATTTGCAGGATGTCCGGCAAACCCTTAGACCCTGTGACCCAAAAAGAACAATCTTATCTAATCTTATCTAATGGTGGTGCACGTGCAAGTATTGTGCCTTGTGCTAAATATGCCTCTCATGACGACAAATTCAAAAGGGTCAACATTGCAATATTGCTAGTATAGAGGGAAAGTTCAATTGATTTGTCAATTCATGGACATGGTTATGATTGCTTACTTCAAACAAGAAACCAATAGTTGATTACTACTTCTAGCTGTACAAGGTTTTCAAACAAACTGCAATCCTGTCTATTCCATGCAAGTTGTATGGTGGTATATGCCTGGTTAACACCAGTTGATAACAAGTGAGATAACCTATGCAATTTCTCATAGGAAAGGTGTGGTTTAAGATTGGCCACGGCTGTTTATAGGGCTTAAAGAATATGCCATTGTCATACGCCTATGTATCTAGTCAAACAAACTACAGTCATCAACTTTTCACCCTTTCCCGATCTCTGATTGGAGCAAACGATCTGACATCCTCACTGAGGGATGGAATCCATAATGTCTTTCAGATCAGAATGGTTGTGCCAAGCAGCATGGGATTTCCCAGGCCATGGTATATCCTATGGCCAACATCAATCAGGCTACCAATAATGCTTAAAAGAATTACATACGATACACTTTGAACAAATGGTGAATGGCACAGTTGGTACATGATGCCCATCACAAAGTCAACTCAGGGTATGTAAATTATTGCCTGGCGATGCCATCCTATGTACTCCAGCCAAAGGTTTTGGCTCCGCACATCGTCTGTCAAAAGCCTCCGGCTTGGTTCTCTCAGTGTTTAGCCAATCAGCAAACAGTTGAGAGTGGTGACGCAGAACTCACCCACGTAGTCCGTTACTGATTGGTTAAGGTAAATACATTCACACGTTTGTTTTGTTATTTGTATGCTTTTCCAACGCTATATCGAAAAAGTCATACTAATAAAGCACAGTATGGGTTTTAATTTGAATTTGGAGCTCCTATGAATTTAAATAGCAGAGTAAGATAGGTCAAGACCAAGATAAGTTAGGCCATGTGCAAGATTTGGCATATGATATACCCCCATTGCCGTATGTGTAGTACAATGTAAACTATGCATCATATGCAAGGTTAAGTTGACAAGGTTTGATTTTACCCCCATGTTTAGGGGAGACAAGAATTTGTGTTGTTACCTACAGTACTTGAGTGTTGGCTGTGCACACCATTTATTTCAGTGATGAATGGCTCAAATTCAAAATTCAGACATTTAGAACATGTGGCTAAAATTGACTCAAAGAGTACTCATAAATGCAATTATATGTTTCTACAACAAGTACAGCAAAATTTATACTGAAATAAATAAAATATTTTATGGCCATTTATACATCTATGGGTTGGCCATATTTGATCTGGGGCCATCTTGATTTTTCTTTTTTGATAATATAAATACATCAAAAATGTCGCCGGCGTGGTAACATAGTGCCCTACCGCGTTAGGCCACAGCAGGTTCAAAGTGCCCAGAAGTCTAAGGCTGGATCTCAAATGGCGCACTTGTGCACTTCAGGCACTATGGTTCAGTGCGTAACTAATACGGCATACGCACTGAAACATGAACACTAAAGTGCACAAGTGCACCATTTGAGATTCAGCCAATATGGGTTGGCCATTTTGGATTTGGCAGCCATTTTGAAAATTTGGATTTCGGTTTTACGCAACATTTCCATTTCTTTGTTTTTTTTAAAAGATTTTTAGGGGCTTTTTCTACTTTATTTTGACAGAACAGTGTGAGAGGTGGACAGGAAGCGAATTGGGAGAGAGATGGGGAGGGGTCTGCAAAGGACCTGGCAAACGAACCCGGGTCAGCCGCATGGCAGGCGAGTGCCCTACAGGTTGGCCACAGCAGGGCCAACATTTCCATTTCTAATATTAAAAGGTACATCATCGAGTATATATTTACCAAATTTCAGGCTGAAGTTATACGACGCAGTGCATGATGGTTTCATTAATATGGGTTGGACATATTTGATTTGGCAGCCATCTTGAAAACGATATTTTTTTCCGACGCCTGCAATGCTAATATCAATATCAATCAGCGTATGAAGAAGTATATGTGTACCGATTTTTATGCTTTTACTCAAAAGCGCACGATTGAATCATCCGTTGGACTATATGTATATTATAATAGATGACTGATTAAATGAGAGCACAGTTCAGCACGCACTTGGCTCTTGTTGCCGGACAGGTGGGATATGTGCATGCCATCCAGCATTGTATGGTTCGTCAGGAGCTATGCTCTACTTCTGCATGCATGGGGCTCGTGGGCCTGATTGGGGGGGGTGGTGGCAGGGGAGACCGGACAGCATCTTGCCCAGGGAGAACATGGGTGTCTAACCACAGCTGGCTACTTTGGCTAGTCAAAAGCTTAGGGTATGTTTTGGTCTATTTTGCATGTAACCTTGGATCAAAGTAAAGCATCTGCTAAAGAATGTCATGTCTCTATACATTTATTCCACAATTTCTTTCCCCAACATCAAATTGATTATTTGCTGTATGAGTTTATTTCAGAGGGCAATGCAAAAAATAAACTCATTTTAACTTAAAACTGAAATTGCAACAGAGTTGAAATGTGAGTAAAATGTGTGGTGGGGTTAAGGAGGAGGAGTGGAGTGGTGCATTTCTTTGTGAGTGGAGTAGGGAATTTCTTTGTATATGGGTCAATTGCATCAGAATGTACTTCTGCTTTTCAGAATTCCAGACATTATTCATCCCATTTTGTTTTTCACTAGAAGTTCTCACGGTAGAGACATGCCTGTGCAGAACAGCAAGTACACCACTCTGAGTCATACTATATTCCACAGAGGACCGAAGCCACTGTAAAAGCCAGTGCAATGCTTTGAAATGTTTGAAAGGAATTTAGTCCAATTTTGAGAAAAAAATAATAATTTATTTTACAACAAAACGAAAAAAATACTTGTGAAAAAGACATTTAAACACACAGACGATATAGAAAGAATTACTGAATTACTTCACAACAGGCCATTTCATCAAACATATTTCAGGTTACAATATTCACACAACATTGCCCTTATTTTCAGTGGCACTGGCAGGAGTACTTAAGACTAGCTGTACCCCTCTGTCTCCCTTGGCTCCCATTGGTTTATTTTTCGATTTTGGGTACCATAGAGATACATGACTTGGGATCTATACAGGTTCGGAGCAAATTCAGGCAGTGGAGTCACTACTGCACTGCCCCTTACTACGTGTCCAACTCCATCTATTGCCTCACATCCTTTCCTTTTCCTTGGCCTTATGATGCGATGCAGTACATCATCAACGATAGAAGTTTTATCTTCCAAAAGCACAATTCATTTGCAATCGGGATGTTGAATGGGGAAAAATCACTCTGGCTAGGTAGACAGCAGGGAATGTTTATGGTTTCCTCCAAGGGGGTAGGGCGTCAGCGAAGCTCAATGGTGTGCACTTCGGGCACTATCTTTCAGTGCGTAACTAATACGCCATACGCACTGAAACATGAACACTGAAGTGCACGAGTGCACCATTTGAGATTCAGCCTGTGTCTTCTCCGTCTCTGCAGTCTCCTGGGCCTCCTCTATCCCTCCCGAGTCTCCTCGTCGTCCTCCTGGAAGAGCCGCACCTGAACCAGGTCTTTGAAGGTCTCCTTCTCCTCCAGGCCTCCTGTCTCATGCATCTCCTCCTCCTCTTCCTCCTCCTGGTCTTTGAGGGCCTCCTTCTCCTCAAGGCCTCCAGTCCCCTCTTCCTCCTCCTGGTCTTTGAGGGTCTCCTTCTCCTCAAGGCCTCCTGTCTCCTTCTTCTCCTCCTCCTCCTCCTCCTGAAAGAGTTGCACCTGCACCTGGTCCTTGAGGGCCTCATTCTCCATATAGACATATATGGGGGAGGAGCCAGTGTCTGCGTGTGCGGGGGGCAGCTCATGGGCGGAGGCTACGCAGGGGTCGCGCTCCCGCAGTGCCGAGGGGTATCGTGGCGCCGAGTTCTCGATGCGCACTGAGCGGCGCACTGGTGTGAAGAAGCGAAGCTCCTGACCGTTGTAGCGCAGCGGCTCCCTGTGTTGGCTGCCACGCCCACTTAAGACAGACAGACAGACAGACACACACACACAGACACAGACACACACACATTAATTCACAATTGAATCAATCATATGCCTCTGGTGGTATTCAGAAAGTGTTTGCAATACTCATGGCTGATTCATGATTCTCATGACAGCAGAATGAGAATCCACAGAAGGACAGAAAGTGAAACAGCAGAAAAGGTAAGGGAAAGTTCAGGTCACACCAGTTAAATGATGCTCTGATATATATATTTACACATTTCTTTGCATTTAAAAACAACATACAAAATGTTTCTTTCCTTTTCTGTAGCACATAAAGCCTACTGCAGTGCATGTTGACTCAAAACACATCCAGTATGTTCAATCATTTCACAACAATAACTCTTTGATGAGTTACAATAGTTGTCCTGAAACACCATCTGGCAATTCTGCTACAGAACACCAAGTTTTTATTTATTAAAATCTGTGTCGGTCAAGCTCCAAAGCCTGTCTGATTTCATGTGAAATGACCCAATATGCTCCAAAGCCTTCCATCTGTTAAAACGTCTATGTGCAATCCAGTTTAGGAAAGAAAGACTATGAAAGAGTTTCTTCCTTGAAACCATCTGCTTTTTAAATTCCTGGGCCGTCTTTTTATTTTTCCATTTCTTACCATTATTCATTCATGATCAGTCACCAGAAGACAAATAAAAATCTTGAATCTGGAAAGTGACCTACTTTGGAGTGGCGGTGATTTTGTATTTGACGACGGACGAGCCTCCTTTTGCCGCGCGGATCAGGACGTTGACATTCTTGGGAGTGGCTGGTGGTGCGTCCCCTGTCCCCTCTTCCTCAGTGACTTCTGTGTTGTCCCCCGCAGCCTCCTCCACTGCCACCTCCTCATCTATGGACAGGCCAGAACAGGACACAGATAAATATAGGCAACTGGCCACAGGTAATGAATTGATAACATCAGCTGATTTTAAAGGTGTACTGTGTAGGATGGTGGCCAGAGTAGGTATTGCAACTGCTCATTGAACCTGTGCTGCCTACTACCAAACTTGATCCTTTCATGAATATTTACTAAATAATGAATTCATATTTATTAGTATGACCAAAGTACAGTGAGTTTTGCAGTTCAAAATGTAACCTGGAAATTCCAAATGGCGAACAATGGAGAAGATCCCCCTTTTCATGCATGCAAAGTGCAATTTTCCCAATCATAATGAATGTTTGTTGATCTGAAAATGTTAAAGGTACACTGTGCAAGAAATGGTCAAAAAATGTACTGCAACTATGCTGTTCATTGAAACTGGGTTGCCTATTGCCAAATTTGATCTTTTCATGAGAGCTTACTAAGTATTAAATCAATATTTTCTAATTTGGCCCAAGTACAGTCATTTTTGCAGCTAAAATGGCTATTTCCAGAAATGCAAAATGGCGGACCATGTAGAAGATCCCCCTTTTCATGTATGAAAAATCAAGCAACCTGCGTTAGTTCTGGCAGACCACGTAGTCAATGCGCCCTTTTGGCTACTGGCTGACGCCGACCCAACCCATGCAACTCTCCACTAATCAGCTGCGCTTTGGTTAATCAGCTGCAGCTCGCAATTGGATGCTGACATTTGGCGTAGAGGCCTGCGCGGACAGATTTTCCAGTCCCGCCCCCGCAGTGTTCAGTCCCGCTCCCGCAAAGCATTATGATTTTCAGTCCCGCTCCCGCCCGCACCTGTAATACAGCTCCAGGCCTTTTTATTAGAATAGCATGAAAAAGTTGATTTATTTCCCTAATTCCATCAATTATGTTAAACTGCCATGGATTGCAGATTCATGGCCCAGTTTTTTAACTATTCCAATCATTAGTTTTTTTCTTTTTATATATGTTGGCCTTCCAGCTCAAAAAACCCATGAATTAGGGAATTCGCATTATTAGAATATTGTTATAAAATCAAATTTTTCTTCATCAAAATTCGGGTCACATTAAATCAGTTGAAATTTGGTACTTTCTACATAACATGCAATGGTCAATATTTGGTTAGGACATTCTCTGTCTTCATAATGGCCATGATGCGTTTAACATTGAAGTCAATGGCAAAAACAGTGCATGGGAGTTATGGAAGCCCAGATATCCTTAATGCTTTGCTGTCAGCTGTTCTTGTTTGTTGACCTGGTGCCCCACACTTCACTCTTCAATATACCCTGTAGATTTCCATGCCACGTTTTGGTGTTAACTCACCAGTTTAATTCTATATCACCAGAAATTAAACCCCATTGAAAATGAATGGGGTTTTATTTCTGGCGAGTTTAGCCTTTTGAATCCTCGTAAGGAGGCCACCATATTCGCACCTCTGTCTGTCACGAACACAATCTTTTTCCCCAAGACTGTGCCGTCGATTCCGAAGGCTCTTAAATTCAGGAATAAAAGAGAACGGATATTTTCTCCCGTCTTGGAGGTTCCCACATCAAACGGAGCAGAAAATAACACCCTGGACTGTAGTTTGTAGTCTGAATTGATGTAATGCAAAGTGGCCGAGAGGAAAGATGTTTTTCTATAGCCTATGTTTCAGTCCAAACATCAGTTGTAACAGCACACCCGTATTTCCCAATGGTCTCTTTTATGTCATCTACGACAGCTCTCCTAAATTTGAGTGCCCTTTCTTTAACATGGCGTGACACAGTGGTAGGATGGGGCAATACAGTTAGGGCCATAAATATTTGGACATCTGCACAATTTTCATGTTTTTGGTGCTGTACACCATCCCAATGGATTTGAAATGAAACAAACGAGATGAACATTAACAGCAGACTTTCAGCTTTAATATAGGGGTGTTTGCGTCCAAATCGAGTGAACTGTGAAGTAATTATGACATTTTCTATCAGTGCCACCCCATTTTTAAGGGACCAAAAGTAATTGGACAGTCTAGTATTTATACATCCAACGTTCAATTTTTAATTATTTGGTTGCAAATACTTTCCAGTCAGTTACAGCCTGTAATTAGACATAGACATAAATAGACACTGGGGTTTATCCCTGGTGATGCTATGCGAGCTCTCTATTGCAACAGTCTTCAGTTCCTGCTTATTCTTAGGGTATTTTCCCCTCAGTTTTGCCTCCAGCAAGTGAAATGCTTGCTCAACCGTACTCAGGTGAGGTGATTGACTGGGCCATTGAATAATATTCCACTTTTCTGGGGTAGAAATGGCTAGTGGCTTTCAGATGAAGCTTTGGGTCATTGTCCATCTGCACTGTGAAGCATTGTCCAATGACTCCAGAAGCATTAGGTTTAATATGACGTGATAATATAGCCTGAAAAACTTCAGAATTCATCCTGTGGCTTTTGTCGGTAGTCCTCATCATCAATAAATACAAGGGGATAATCGTATTGACAGATATACATGCCCACAACATGACACTACCACCACCATGATTCACTGATTGGGTGGTATGCTTTGAATCATGAGCAGTTCCTTCCCTTCTCTATACTCATTTCTTCCCATTACCCTTGTACAAGATGATTTTTGTCTCCTCTGTCCATAGGATGTAGCTCAAGACCTATACAGTCTTTTTAAGACGTTGTTTGGCAAAGCCAAATCTGGTATTGCTATTTCTGATGCAATCAATAATTTACATCTTTTAGTGAACCCTCTGTATTTCCTATGGTGAAGTGTTCCTCAATGTTCTTGATCTTTTTCTTGATTGTTGCCTTGGACATGTCTCCACCGTTCACCTGGACACTGTTCTACATCTGGCCAACTGTTGGGAGATGGGTTTTTGTTCACCAGATACAGAATATTGTCTGTCATCCACAGCAGTTGTCTTCCATGTCTGCCAGGTAATTTGGTGTTGCTCTGGTATTTCTTTTTTCCAACATTCTGAACTCTTTAATTAATCATATTCAATGTTTCCCCATCTCTCAAATGGGTTTGTTTTGATTTTTTCCACCTTATGATGGCTTGCATCACTGATGGTGACAGATGGACTTTGGATCTCATGGATTTTCCGCAAAAATATATGGAAATGCAAATGGAACACTTCAAATGAACCCTAAGACCTTGTATTGACATCTTGGTGATGGTGTAGTATGGGAATAACACACATCTGACTGGAAAATAGCTGAGAAGTAGGGATGCACGATGTCAAAAATTTCGGCCGATACCGATATCCGATTATGATATTGCGGTTTTGGCCGATGACCGATATTAACCGATACCGATGTTTTTCTTTCTTTTTTTAAAAAAAGAGATGACAATGATGCAAACAAACAGAATTTTTGAATGTCGTCTTATTTCCAAAAACACTTTTTAACTCCCTGTGATAATTAGATAAAAAATAGAGACAAAATAGAAGACAAACAGTGAAAGTCATCGTCAAGTCCATTCTTTTAGAACCGTAACATATATAAAAAAACATCGGCATTAACATCGGGCCAGTTTTACCCATCAGACCGATGTCCGATGTGTTGAATATCGGCCGATACCGATACATCTGGCCGATACATCGTGCATCCCTACTGAGAAGCCTACTGTCCAATTACTTTTGATCCCTTGAAAAGTGGGCAACACACACAAAAAGCGTTGCTATTTCATTCCTGTTTATGCGATATGGATTTTAACACCCTCACATTAACGCTGAGAGTCTACAGTTAATGCACAGCTTGTTTGTTTTATTTCAAATCCATTGTGGTGGGGTATAGGGTGGAAAAGGATGATAATTGTGTTGCTGTCCAAATATTTCTGGCCCTAACTGTATGTCTCGCATGTCAAATTTGCCTATGCTGGCTGCTGTGTCAACTAAGTGTTGCGCTAACTGAACTAGTCCACGACCAGCGATGCTGTCATATGGACGGAGGTCCGCGGCAACGAAATCAACGCATTTCTCCACCGTCTTTTCCTTCAAAGCCTCTGACACTTTTGCTTTGTTCCCTCTGAATTCCAACAATTGTTGTCCTTTTAAAACAGTACAGACATGACGATTCAGGCCCGATGTACCTGATTTGTGCCCGCTGTATGTGAGAACCTTTTGGCACTTGTCACAACAGGCAACGGGCAGCTGATTTCCTTCTGCGTCATACACGAGTGAAAATGACTTCCAAATATCTGATTTCGAAACTTTTGATTTTTTCACTGTGAATGTTCCTCTCTTTAGACCAGCACTTACTTCTGAAGCATTATGTGTTGTTTCACTAGAGGAGCTCTGCTCTTCTGCCATGATCGGAGAGCAGAGCGGAAGAGCCAGAACACGGAAGAGCAGAACAGAATCGGATATGCGAGATTACACATCCGCAAATATATTCCAAAATGTTTTTATTAATAGAAAGGCTACCAAACACAATATCCAGCACATTATGATATAAATGATAGACATAGTCTGATAATTTATGCAGGGATTAAAGCAAAAAAAAGTAATCTGACTGAACTTTTTTACCGGTTAGGCACCCGATCGAGTATCACTCCGTAACCCTACGAAAACCAATGTAGCCAGGCTCTGCCCTCATGACGAAACATACATGCAAGGAATGGTGCCAGAGCCAGCGGCATAGGCAGACGGGGCAGTCGCCTAGAGCAGAATAGGCCTATGCCTTGAGGGCGCCAGTAATACCAAAAAGTGCCACAAAATCAGAACTTCAACCAACATAAATCTTTACACTTCACATGAACAATGAATATTCATTATACACTCAGTAGGCCTATATAGACTCAGTATGAGTGTACCTGTAGGTACTAGATCAGATGTGCTCAATCAGATGTAGGCCTACAATGCTATGTTTACAGATGCCAATTTCTAAATACAAAAAAAAGGAAAGAGGGCGGGCAGGCCTAGGCCGCTCACCAGATTGACTAGAACTGGCCGAGAATGGAGGGATAATGGATACTATATCAGACTGCAAAGATTGAACTGAAATTTGGGGCATGTTTTGGTTATTTCCTCTTATTTCTACCCATTGTTTATGAATTGTTCACAACATCATGCAGAATGGATTCACAATGAATGCTGCTTCAAAATGGTAGCTGATCTCACAGAATTATTGACTTGGAATTGCAATGTGTTGATACAGTGAGTGATCCCATTATGGGTTTTTTTTGTTGTAGTAGTAGGCTATATTTTGTCTTTCACATTAGAATGGGCAAACACTGTTCTGGTGAAAGCACTGGTGCGCATTGCTTGCAGTTGTATTTCTGACATTTAAAAAGCCCTGATCATAGCAATCAGAGGGAGAAAACTAGCTTTAATTATTTGTATGTTTTTCACCCTTCGGCCTTTTTCAGTATTCATCCTGTTACAAATAACTTGTTGACGTTTACAAACAGGGTGCGGTATGTCTACCTCTGTGTTCTACCGTTTTGAAAACTACTGGCTACTGGCTACTTTCTTGCTTCTCGATGTGCGGTGCCAAGCACACGCTTACCATTGATTTAAAAAAACATCCCCGATTCTTCCTATGCGAACGTGTTCTACAAGCTGACAAGACGCAGCAGACACGACAGTCACAGACATACGCCTATCGTTTACAAAAGTAACACACTTTCCCAAGCTTGTCGCGCAGCTTTCCACTCGAATCAAGGCAAATCACCCACCCATCAGTCCTGAGTGCGCAGTGCGCAAATAGGCTAACTGAACTCAAACGAAACGCATAGTCCGAGAAGATGGGCACAGACGTTGAGCCACTCAAAAACAAGCGCACACACAACTGTTGCTGCTGCACACTATTCCAGTTAGCAGAAATAGCGTCACACAGTAACAAGCCTTGAAAGTGAAAACGTCGAAACGGCATTTATCGACCATGAGTCCACCCATCAGAACACTGCTTCCCAGAACAAGACGTGGCATAAAATATTGGCTCTGCCAGGGATAGCCTATCCGTGACCCAAATGCAACCCATTTTTAACTTATTTCTTGAATATATATCGGCAACAACAAAGTTAATCTGCTATGAGTACAGATGAGACTGTGAATTATCCGTTGTCAAAAAGACAACTAGCTCTACGCAGCCAGTCAAACGCGCTAAACTTTGAGGATGAAACGCATGGTAGGCTATCCTAGTTAGCTGCCATAGTCGTCCCATTGGGGCAATGAATAATGCTAGTAAGAGTCACTTCAAACCCTTCATGAAAAGGACATCATACGCAGTCGAAGTAAACTATTCATTTTTTTTCTAAATATCTGCCACGGCAGGTGCAATGATATGGAAACGTCACTGCACTTTATACATTGTATTACAATTATTTTCTTTTCTGCCATCAGCAACAATTTTGGCTATTTATTTTTTAATCTCTCGCGCTGCGCTGCCACAGAATTGTTGACCGCTCGTGTAGAACTGCTTTTTTTTGGAACACGGAAGAACAGGGATGACCCAAAACTAGGCTACTGATGAGTGAATGTTGTATCACACCGCCAATGGTGGAGTGTATAACTAAATCCGTACACCAAACACACCTCTCGTCCCCTTCTCATGACCAGGAGTGCTCTCGATTTGAGTTCAGTTGGAAAGTAAAAATTGTAAATTAATTGACATAAATTATACGGACGGAAATCCGTCCAAACGAAAATCCAGTTGACGGAATTCCGTCGTAGCGACGGAAAACTTTAATCCCTGAATTTATGACTTTATTTTACATTTTAAAACACGTTTTTAGTTCGCGGGACTACCGCTTATCACCGCACCCGCACTGTGAGCTCTCCCTCCCGCCCGCACCCGCAATGAGCTTTCAATATTTCTCCCGCGCCGCACTGCTTTGCTTTGGGTCCCGCGAGTCCCGCGGGACTCCCGCGGGAGTGCAGGGCTCTAATTTGGCGCGCTTTATTTAAACTACCGAATCTGTTTTCCTGTCATTGCTTTTTGCTGCTTGTTTTGCTCCACCAGACTAATCATTGTCAAACAATGTCATGTTGTTGTTCTTGCTTGCTCTGTTCTAGGGGGTATTTCGCCTTTCCAGCTAAATTGAAGGCACACCACCATACGCAATGCATGATGACATGTTGAAATCACTCACTATAAATCACTGACTATAAATCAGCCCCCCAATCAGCTTGCACAAGAGTCATGGGAAGAAAAGAGTAAAGAGAGGCAAAGGAGCTGTGATAAAGGCGTCATGGTGTGGGCTTATGTATCTGTCAATACAATTGGTTCCCTTGTATTTATTGATAATGACCACTGTACTGACAAACTGACAAAAGCCGAAAGGATGAATTCTGCAATTTTATCAGGTCATATTCAAACAAAATGCTTTAACACCTCACAGTGCAGATAGACAATGACCCAAAGTTTCATGTGATTAAGTGGAATGCTATGAAGTGGCCAAGTCAATCACCTCACCTAAATACGGTTGAACAAACATTTCATTGCTGGAGGCAAACCGGAAGGGAAAATCCCCAAATAATCAGTAGGAACTGGGAACTGTTGCAGTAGAGGGCCCAGCAAAGCATCACCAGGGATACATCTCAGCGTCTAATGGTGTCTATGCATTAGATATTTCAGGCTTTAATTGACTAGAGAGAACTTGCAACCAAAGATTAAAAAGTGAAAGTTTGACGTATAAATGTTAATCTGTCCATTTACTTTTGGTCCCTTAAAAATTGTGAAGCATGTGTAGAAACTATTGTAATTTCTACACAATTCACCCGATTTGGATGTAAATACCCTCATATTAAAGGACAGGTGAAAGTCTGCGATTATTGTACATCTTATTTGTTTCATTTCAAATGGGGATGGTGTATAAAACAGATGGTATACAGAACCATATCCAAATATTTATTCAAATAGCAAGGAAAGGAAAGGAACCACAGGAAATGAGGCATTTACGATTTTATCCCTGAGGATCTGTCTGACCTATTTCTCGATAATTGGATGAGTTAGAGTGAAGAGAGAGAGAATTCAGATTTCAGTTTGATGAAATCAACATCGCTACTGAGTAAAGGCAACGGTACATGGGGCGATGACGCATACAACACTGGCCAGGCTCTTGGCACAATACTATTAAGCCATGCGACACTGGCTGGGCCTTTGGCAAATTACTAACAACATGGCAGAACATTGATTACATTACACATTCCAGGGTATGATGTGAGAAGACCCTAGAAGGGCGGAAACGCCAAAAAGGGTAATGCTTAGAAGACTTCTAAGAATAACGAAAAAATTATATACACGGTGGTGATAAGGATGTCATTTTTATCTGCCGGGCAAGCTTTACCTGTACTGTAAGTAACAAAGTAATTAGTACTGGTGCACTAATAGTGTCAAAATTAGCCTATTTTGCACCTCATCTTGCACCTCTTTGTATAGTGCCCCCTTATGGGCAAAGTATGAAAAGGGTAGTCTACAGAAACTTCAAGTTGCATATCATGATGGGTTGCGCATTCTTCCCAGGTGGAGCAGTGTAAGTTAATTGTTTTATGGTCTGGGGGTGACATTCAAATTGGATGATTCATGTAATTGTACATTCATGTAATCACATTATTTAGCTGCTGTCATATCCTGTTCGTAGTGCAGTGTGACACCAGTCATTGATGCCTTGACTAAATGCATGTCTGCCATCACAGATTGGAAGAACAGTAACTTCCTAAAATTAAATGAGGATAAAACTGAAGTGTTGCTCATTGGGCCTAAGGAAAAACGTGCAAAACTCCACTCAAGCCTAGGTGACCTAAGCATGCACATTAAAGATAAGGTTACTAGCCTAGGTGTGGTCATAGACTCGGATTTGAGCTTTGAGTCTCACATCAACAAGATAACAAAATCTGCTTTTTTCCATCTTAGAAATGTCAACAAAGTGCGCGGCTTGGCCCCCCGACAAGACGCTGAAAAACGTATTCATGCCTTTGTCACCAGTAGGCTAGACTACTGTAATGCTCTCTTCTCTGGTCTGCCAAAAAAGTTAATAGACAAATTGCAACTCATTCAAAATTCTGCGGCAAGAATCCTAACAAGAACCAGAATGAGAGAGCACATCACTCCTGTCTTGGCAGACCTGCACTGGTTACCTGTCTCATACAGAATCGACTTTAAGATTCTGCTGACAGTATTTAAAGCATTAAATGGACTTGCCCCTAGTTATATCTGACATGCTCTCTTTTTATGCCCCTGCTCGAGCTCTCAGGTCCACTGATACCAAGCTGCTAAGGACCCCCCCCTCCCGCAAAAGAAGATTGGCGACGCCGCGTTCGTTTGCTATGCGCCCAAGAGATGGAACGCCCTCCCCATCGAGATCCGATCAGCCAGCTCCATCAACTCCTTCAAAAAGCAGCTGAGGACCCACCTTTTCATCCTTGCCAACTCCTAGCTGCCAAGGCGTCACAGTGTCCCAGCTGCCGCAGCGTCCTTACTGCTCACAACCAGACCTGGCAGGGGGCTTCCCTAGGTGGCCGCTGGTCTCTGCCTGAGGTTTCTTCCTGGCTATAGGTTTTTTTTTTTTCCTCAGACCTCATGAGCTTTTTCCCCCCTACAAACTATGATTCAAGCGAAAAGGAGTTTTTCCTCACCCCTGATGCCACCAGGGGCCGCATCTGAGCGCCCAATCTCTGTGTGACTATCTATGACTTATGCTAGACCCAGCCACTATGGACCTTACGCATCTAAGAATCCTGGTCCTAACCTACGTTGACCCTATGACTCTACGATCTTTCTATCTCTTCTTCCTCTGCCTTCCTGCTATCTCTGCCTCTACTCTCTTCCTCTCCTTTTAAATCCACCTCTAACAATTATGTTCTTTTTTTCTCATTTGTTACGCACTTTCAGTTGCATCCCTTGTATAATACAGTGCTATACAAATACAATTATTATTATTATTATTATTGATGTGGAAATACTGGCAGTGAGCTTTAGTGTCCTTTATAAGTGTGTCTGTTTGTCCATGTACTGTGCTATTTTAAATGTATTACACAGTGTGCAGAATTCTTAGGCAAACTAGTTTTTTGATCATCCATTTTATGCACATTTTCCAACACCAACCTGCATAAACATGAAATTCTATTGTATTTAAGCATTCCAGGCCATGCACATTTGTATAAGAGAGGGTGTAATTGAAGGAGCCCAACACCCTATATCAGGTGTGCATAATTATTAGGCAACTTTGTTTACCTCTGAGAGAATGGGCCACAGAATAGATGTAACAAACTCTGAAAAGTCCATAATAATTTTGAAGGCTTCCAGAGGGTCTTGAAGTTGCAAAGATGTCTGTCCTGTTACAGTATCACAGAAGTATCCAACACACTGTTACAAAACCATCAGGATCACAAGAAAAGCAACTGCCAAAGATTTTGAATATTTAAAGGTGAAACTATCAGAACATTACTATCACACAGTGCTGTCATATTCCAGATCTAAAAGCTACATCGAGTGTCCAGAAGAACAATGTATTCAGGACATGGCCAAGGTCTCTGACACCAGACAACTAACAAGAAAATTCAGTGAAGACTCAGTCAAAGGTATTATGAACAGGTGAAAGTGACTCTTGATAGACAGGGTGGATGAGCTCATGTCTGCATTCGTAATGGATGCAGAGTTTCACTGAGACGCCAATAATGTGGATACTGGTGAGGTATTATTAAGGATGGGCTAGCTGCACCACTTCATGTTGAAAATGGGCCAAAACACATGTAGCAAACCTACTGCCCAAGGAGTGGTAGAGGGAAATGATCTTTTTGCAGAACGTTGTTGCCATGTGATTGGAACTCTTTACACATTGTCAATCCAGCCATGGACTCATCTTCCTGGTCCAATAACAGTCACCTTCACAAGTTTATAAAACCATTGAGAAATTTGTCTTCAGAGATTTCTTGACTCAGTTTCTTGATGATGGGCTTTCTGGTTTCAGCCCGTCTTTGGCAGATACTTTGTAGACATAGATCTTGCTAATGGCTTTGTAATGGTGCATTTGATAGTTCTGTGATAGGGATGCAATTGACTTTAATCGATGAATGCGTTAATCGATTAAAAAACATTAATCGCCAATTCAATTGACAAGAGACCCAGGTGAAATGGGCATGTGAAGAGTATGTGTGAAGAGGGGTGTGAAAAGTGGGAATATTTAAATCACCTTTGGATTAAAGAATTTAAATAGAATTCATTTCAATCTAGCATTTTATCTCACTTTTTAATTGTAATTTTAAGATTTAGTAGTTTTCTTTTGAGAAACATTGTGATTTCTGGGGGGAAAACGCTGCTTATTAATTAATCTTAAGTCGACCGATAAGGCAATCAACGAACGATGAATGAATTAATCGTTAATTTGCATCCCTATTCTATGATCATGGGACCAATATCTTGGTAATTTCCGTGACAGCCACATCCCTCCGGAAGACTTTACAATTGCTTGTAGACAATTTAGAGTTTGTTAGATCCATTATGTGGGCCAATTCCCCCAAGGTAAACAAAGTTGCCTAATAATTATCCAATTGGACCCGGAATAAAGTTGATGATGATGATGATGATATTACATCATTTTTACAGAGCCATCCAGCGCACTCATGATCCACATGTTGTATATACATACCGTTTGCCGAATTTGTCTGAGCATCCTTTTTCTTCAGAATCTCAAATATTACGGCCCGCAGATCATTTATTGGCTGTGTAAGCAAACACACACACACACACACACACACACACACACACACACACACACACACACACACACACACACACACACACACACACACACACACACACACACACACACACACACACAGTAGATGAGCTGCTCTGCCAGTCTGGACCACATGAGTGTATGAATGAAGGACTGCATGAACATCATGAGGCAATCATTTTCAAAATTGTTACAACTTTTATTATTATATATGAATTCATCATAATAATTAACATTATTACGGCATTATTCTGAATACAAGAAAGCAAGCCAACAAATGTCTCACCTCTCGTACCACCCGTACTGCCTCTTCGAACATGGGCAAGACCTCCAGGTTGCCCTCCCTCTCCATCAGCCGTGCGCGGCACATCCAGTACTTGCAGAACTTGTGGGCCATGGGGATACGAGAGAGCACCCCCAGCACCTGCTCTGTGGAGCAGCCCTGAAAACCAACGGCAAAGAGCAAATGGACAGCATGAATACAACACACACTAGTAAGAAAGTGACATCAATTAGAAGAGCAGTGACACTTAAGACACACCAGTACGTACAACGCATAATCCGTCACAGTTCACAGCAGACAATAATAACCACAGCAAAGTAAGAAAGAGATCAAAGTCAACAACTTTGTTGTGGTCCCATTCTAAACCGCAACATAAAACACTTTGCACATTGCAGAATCTAGAAACTCCTCTCTAAGTCATTTTACAAAACGTCACAAGCCTAAGGCCCTCCATGCTTATAGCTTTTCCTGCAGGAAAAATCTTAGTAAAGGTAGTGAGTGTTAGGGTGATCGGTTGTGGGGAGCAGGGTGGGTGGGCGGATAGCATCTCAGAGGTGATAGATAGGTAGATGCATATGGAGGCGAAAGGGAGTGGAGCGGAACAGACAGTTTGCGACCTTTGAAGGAGCACTGTGTAATATTTTGTAGTAGTTTATTTCCGAAATTCATGATGCCGATTCACAAATGTTGCTTTTTTCATGAATACTTACCACCACCACCACCATCAAATTGGACTTTTTTTATACAAGGAGAGGGGGATCTTCTCCATGTCTGCCATTTTGAATTTCAAGAAAAACACTCTGGCGAAACTTTCTGTACTTCATACAAGCAAATATCAATGTATTATTTTGTAAATATTTATGAAAAGATCAAATTTGGCAGTAGACAGCACAGTTTCAATGAGCAGCAGAGTTGCAATATCTACTCAGGCCATCAACCTACACAGTGCACCTTTAAATCTGTCCCCCCACCCCCCACCCCCCCGCTCACCTCAGCTGGCAGGTGCTTTGGAGATGACCCGTGTGACACCAATCATAAAAACTGTAAAAGCTCCAACACACTGACCATTTCACGGTTTTCTTTTATGCACAACGTTTTGGTCTTAGACCTTTATCATGTCAGTTTCTACCGGACCAAGGTCTAAGACCAAAAGGTTGTGAACAAGACGATTTCTGATTTCTTTATAGGATTATGTGTTATGATCCCTACATATTCATGGCAAGTGAAGGAGCCTTGAGTGGAGTGGGATTTGGCACTGATGATCATGTGCGACCATCATTGGGTTTTTCATCTTTTTTGGCCAAGAAAACGGCGAAATGGTTAGTGTGTGGGAGCTTTTATAGAACATCACTCTGGAATGCACAGCCAATGTTTTGGTGTTTTCATAATTTACTTTAGGGCTGGCTGAGCAAAGCTGCTTGTGCGTTTCCTCTCTGGGGTGGGCATAATAAACGTTATGGTCGGTTGGCAATTAGAAGACATGTTTATCCAAAACTACGGTATTTTCAGATCTCGAGGACCATTTACAGCCCATGAGGCTGTCTTATTCGGTCCTCGATATAATTTTAATGTCATGCAGTTTCACATGAAATATGACATTTTTTGTAAATAAATCTTAGAAATTACATTTGCAATGCAATTAAGTTATATGTTCAGGGGACCTAGTGAAGGTGGGGTTTGCTGTAAAGGTGTCCGCGTTCAATAGATCACAAAGACCTGCCGTTTCGGTCACCCACCAAGAATTTCTCCTGAACTCTGATATGTCACCCATCATGTGTGCATTGCAATATTTTGAGCAAAACTGTGTTCTTACCCTGTTAATTGAAACTTCACACTCTGTGCTACACTGGTGCAATGTGCAATTAAGGAAGACTGGCCACCAGGGTGGTCCAATTTCCATGACCACCAGGGTGGTCCAATTTCAAGATCCATGAAACTTCCCAAACTAAAATGGCATGTGTTTCCGTTTCATTGCACACCCCCTGTAATTCCAGCAACTAAAGAAATAAATTGCCTTGCCTTGCCTTTAGGTCGGGTCAAGCAGCTTGCCCCCTTATCTCAGTACACACACACACACAGACACACACACACAGACACACACACACAGACACACACACACAGACACACACAGACACACAGACACAGACACACACACACACGTTTCACACACGGACGCACAAAAGACATAAGACCACTAAACAACATGTGATTATCTAACCAACATGTGAGTGAATTTGAGGATATTCTTTATAGGACCGTCCTCTGGCAGCCCACCTGCTATACCGCCGCGGCCCACCAGAAGGCCGCGGCCCTTAGTTTGAGAATCACTGGTCTAGGCAGAAACCTCATAAAGACAACAATCAAGGGAAGTGGCTGCCAGAGCTGGCACAAGAGTTTGACAGGAATTCTAAAGAATAGAGGCAAAGAAGTGGGCGTTCTCGGACATGGCCTATTAGCCTACTGTTTTTTGAAGTATTTCCCAAAGCCAGAGGAATGTAAGATAAGATAATATATACTTTATTGCCTGTTTGCACAGAAATTTGTCTTGCATGACACTTCTCCACAATCCACATGTAAACGCAAACGCACATGGGTCATTTCACGTGAAATCAGACACTTTGGGACCCGACCGACACAGATTTCAATCATACTTGCTGTGCCTGTTTAGTAGGAAGGTAGCACCCCAGAACTGCATTCGTGTGAATCTGACATCAATATTAAGGGAGAAACAGACCAGCAAAGGTTTACATATGAGGGTAGGACACTATACATTCAGCCTTGATCATATCAGTCAGTGTAAGTCACAAAAAGTGACTGTGTTGTTTGAAAGCTCTTTTCTGGCTCTACAAAGCATTCAAACAGCATGGAATAAAACAACCTTCAGAATATGAATTATGATACATTGAAAAAATAAAAATTAAATATCAAACGGTCCAATAAAATCAAAAAGTTACTAATTAAGTTGCTAAGTTAAAGTTAGTAAAAAGAAGCTACAGTGTTCAGCTTCTGCAAACAGCAGCTTCTGGAAATACTCTTCCTACAACAAAGAGCCACGGACAATGTAAATGAGCACTGTAGAAAGACAATTTAGATTTAATCAGCTTCTCCGACTTTGATACAATTCCTTCGAATTCCTTCCATTGCTTAGAAGGAATTCCATAGGGATGTGAAGCATATAGGTCATGGCATTTTTTATTTTTCATAAAAAATATTTTGTTACTGATCTCACTGAGTTTTCAAGGGAGCCACGCTCTGATGGCAGTATCACAGAAATATTTAAGGTAGGGCCCTCACATTTTCAGGGGTTAAAATCTGGTAAAACTACTTTGAAGAACATGGACTTGTACACATCTGCTTTTGGCTCGTCACAGATTTATGGGGGTCTGAATTTTCCCAAAAAGTCTACTCTTCAAATATGACTTTATTTGAAGAACTGGGGAACAAGGTTAGTGCAATTTCAAAGAGAGAAACCGGGTGCGGTCCCCAGCGTAGGCCAGCGTCAGATGGCAAGATGGCAAGGCTATGGCAATGACAAGGCTATGGCACAGCTATGTCAACTCCGGGCAGTGGGAGAGGGCGTGGTCCAGTATCAGTGATTGGAGCTTACGGATGGCAAGACTGTTAACTCACCATGTGGAGCAGGTCCAGACAATCTGAGAGGTCGCCGCCCAAAACATAGGCCAGCTTATTATGACTGGACCTCAAGGGTGGTAAGACTATGTCAGCCTATGTCAACTTATCATGTGTAGGAGGTACCAGGAAGTCTCTGACTGGAGCTTACGCATGGCAAGGCTAGGTCATGCTCACTATGGCATGTTCAGGCAGTGGCAGAGGGCGCGGTCCACAGCATAGGCCAGCCTCTCACTGGAGCTTACAGTTTCGATGGCGAGGTTATGGTCATGTCAGGCTATGTCAACTCATCATCTGCAGTAGAGGTGCAGACTGTGACTGGAGCTTACAGCAAAGAAGGCAAGGCTATGTCAGACTATGTCAACTCAAGTGTAAAGAAATCCTGCACACTGTTCATTCCACCAACAAACTTTAATACAACGTTTCGGTCATCCGACCTTTTTCAGGTAAAGTTGTTTACCTGAACTTTACCTGAAGAAGGTCGGATGACCGAAACGTTGTATTAAAAGTTTGTTGGTGGAATGGACAGTGTGCAGGATTTCTTTACACTTGAATGACAACCCCACTGGCATAATATCCTACGAACCTGCCCAACTATGGAGGTGTGCAAAAGCGTCTTTGTTAGACTATGGTGCTAGCCACACGGGAATGTTTTTCTATGCCAGTGACAACATTCCCCTGGCCTAGCCATATGAAAGCACCCAGAACGGTATCCCAAAACAAGTTTTTTGGATAATGGGTTCCAGAGTGCGAAAATCGAATAACGCAGTCATTTGCGTTGCCATTGCTCCAGCCGAAACGGATTTGTTTACATCTGCGTCACAGCCACATGGTCAAAAACAGTGAGGTATCCTCACAGTGACCACTAGCTCTGCACAACATTCATTCCATGGACAATGGCATCATCAGATAACTGTTTGTGTGGACTGTGGAGGCTCTCGTTCATTTCTACCACGGTCAATATTTTACGATTCAAACTGCCCTGTTTGGGTCACTCGTGTTCAAAATCCCCAGTCCATAATGGGGCCGTGTAGGTTATCTGATAAATAAAAAAAACCTGACAAACACGAAGCAAAGCTTCATATTATCTTTTAACAGCGCACCCAAACAGTTATCAGCAATGCATATGTCTTTAGAGACTAGTTGAAACAGGGAGCTTAATGGGCAAAAAGAGGAGACAGAAGCGGTGTGCGTGAGCGCGCAGCAGCCTCCACAGAGGAGGGAGAAACACCTGCCCTGATATTGGTCTTCACGCCTTAGTTTGAACTTCTCAGTGTAGACACAATCAACAGATGCCTAAATAGCAATGATTCGCTACTCTAGTCACTCCACAAGCTACACAAGGTACCACATGCACAAAGCTGATAGCCTATTTTTCCACGTAGCACTCACTTCAGCATAATGAAAAATAACAACTATGCGATGCTGGTTTTGAAAATAATTCGGCTAGCAGCAAATGCTAGTGCACATGTTGGGAGAAGAAATTCCTTTAGTAACTTGACATGCTCCTCCTGCATCCAAAACATCATACTTAACTAATGAAAGGAGTAAAGATATCAGACTTACATAAACTTCCTGAGGGCCAATCAGTTACATGTAGACTGTAAACTCCTTGGTGATTGTTCTAATGTCTTCCAAAATATTCCAGAGGCTGCAGCATGCATGCTATATTCTTGTAAGGGCAACTTTGTCACGAAGCATGGTGCTAAGCAGCATGATTCAACATCAACAAAGGCTGTTGTTTTATCTAACTTGTCTCTGTGGCATCTCGTAATGTTCAATTATGCAGCTTGCACATTCTGATATTCTGAACCTGCTATATTTATGCGCTTGCGGAGAGTAAAGCGCATAACAAAACCGTCTTCCGCTTTTTAGAAAGGGGGGGAATGACGCTATTTTTTGGTTAAACTATCCGTTGCTTAAAATGGACTGAACTTCGGAATGGGAGAGACAAGAAATGTACCGTTTTTAGCAATAAAAAGTCATGTGTCTGTAGATCTAAAACAAAATATGCTGTGTCTGTTCAAAAAAATCGAAACTTGCTGGCACTGTGTGAGACTGGTGTAACGTCCCATAGAAAACCTGCTGGCTGTATTCAATGTAAGACACCGACCTGTTGCGCATAAAACAAATGTCAGAAGGGGTAACCTCGACATTCATCAAATTTAATTTGATAGGTCTACAAATAACCTAGTTCTGAATCTCATGTAGCAAGCTTGCTGCATCCACTGAAGTGTAGGCTAAACTTCGTGACAGGTCATTTGCATTATAAAAGTATGGACAATCACGGCCATTACCGAATACTTTATTCTCAACAACTTCACATTAAGAAATGTGTATTCTGAATGTGTTCGTCATCGTTTTCAGCACTCCTGTCGTTGTCATCCGGACCTGATCTTTTCACTGAAACATGCTGTATGGTTGCAACTCGGTGTCATCTGGCCGGGGCCTATGTCAACTCACCATGTGCAGCAGGTCCAGGCAGTCGTTGAGGGCACGGTCCACAGCGTACGCCAGCCTCTGGTTCTCGTCCTCCTCTTCCATGGACGCCCAGTAGTGCTCCGGCACCACGATGGACTTCCTTGCCGACTTCTTGATGGTCATGGGGGGCCTCTTGTACGTGATGCCCTTGGCCTCGCGCCACTCCTGCAGCTTACGTCTGCAGGGAGGGAGGAGAGGTCAGATTAGACTTCTGCAACTGCACTCGTCAAAAGTCGCATGGGAGTGGCCACGAACCAACATTGCATTCATGCATCTGCAAGTTCTGCGAGGTCCGAGGTCTCGTCGCAACCCACATTTGAAATTGCGCGATTACTTTCACTACATTGTAACTAAGCACTGCGGTCTTTATTAGCAATGTTGCTTTCTAACCCTGTTAGCTAGGTATTTTCACACAAATTGCAAAGGCAATGCACTGGTATCATTATTTGACATTGCAGTCTGTTTTCACGAGCAGAAAATGCAAGCATGTAAAGACAGTTGATTCTGCCGATGTGTGTTTACATTCGGTGGAGGAAGCTACGGTAGTAAAACCGCAGGCATTGTGCCACGATTGTTCAACTGATGCATTGTTTGTTACTTAGCTTGTAGCTTCGTGTATTTACACACATTTACACACAAGGCATTAATATAGTTTTTAACAGAATACAGCTCTGCTCTCGCAAACTACTGGCATTGCGCTGCCACAAGAACAGAGCAAGGAAGTTGCGAGACAACCAATCATAGCGCCTTTTTGTCTGCGTCCTCCGCGTCCGTCCGACGAATAGTTCGAATTTTTACGAGGTGCTTGAGGACGGGCGCAGAGCCTCTGCGAGGGGGGCGTGGACTCTCACAGACAGAAGACGGACGGACGCAGAGGCTATGCGTACGAAGCATAAATCTAGCTTAAGTTGCGTGATAAGACACACGCGATTTCAAACAAAAGAATTCAAACAAAAGGAATGTCGGTCGGATGGCTGCGGAGTTGTTCTAGCCATGCAAAGGTGCTCTCTCTGCACAGGTTCCTGTGCATTTCAAATCTAGTTAATTTGTCTCCAGCAACAATGTTGTTATCTTGTTATCTTAAATTGTACTGTTCTCTTATCGCTCTTCTCAAATATCACACACACACACACACACACACACACACACACACACACACACACACACACACACACACACACACACACACACACCTTTACAATTCATCCTTATCGTCCAGCGTATGCCTCTGGCAGTATTCAAAAGGAGTTCAAGCAATACGCTGACTCATGGCAACAGAATGAGAATCCACAGAAGGACAGAGAGTGAAACTCAGGAAAAGCATAGGAGAGATCAGGTCACACCACCACACTCCAGTCCAAACACCACACACACACACACACACACACACACACACACACACACACACACACACACACACACACACACAGACACACACACACAGAGACACACACACACACTGCCAACCACTTTCCATATATAGCTAATATAAAGCGAATATAAAACTAATATAATATAAAACCAATATAAAGCTCTCTCTCACACAGTAAAGGATGAATCTGGTGGGCCAGACCATCAAGAAACTATTTTTTCTGAACTTGCTCAGTTCAGATAGCTGAAAGCTGTTTTTTGTTAGCTACAGTCGTTCTCCACCATCCTGCCAAAGGCTGACTGTAGCAAAGGGCAGAAGAGTTGCCAGGACTCGAACCTCGGCCTTCTGGGCTACCAAATTGGGGCTCTGACCGCTACACCAAAGAAGAGCCAGGCAGACAGTCAGAGAACGCATCCACAACCCTACTGATGGCTACTCAGGGCTTTTTCTAGGATTTTTTGGCATGAGGGAGCATCATGGCAGGTTTTGGCCCCCGTGACTGAGAAATTTACTAGGGGCGCTCAAAAAAGTAATTTATATATATATATAAAAAAGGAAGTATGAGGGCGCACCCGCGGAGGTATGAGGGTGGAGCGCCCCTGAACCCTGTTCAGAAAAAGCCCTGGCTACTCCATCACACTGCCTTCACCTTCGGGAAGCGGACCCGTACACTTTACACACTCTTGGTGTCCCTCATGTACCACCAACCATACTTCTCCCATTACAGGATGCCCCACAATCAATGCTGGGATCCCTCACACTAGGGTTATGCATCCTGCAGTCCCTCGTATGGCTAACACAGCTGGGTGCACTTCCGATGAACACACGGCTGGTCATCCCACTTCTGACACCAGTTGTAGCGAAGGGGAGTAGAGTTGCCCCGCCGGGACTCAAACCCGGATCTTCTGTAGTACCAAATCGGGGCTCTGACCGCTACACCAAAGAGCGAGGCTTGTTGGCATGACAGTCAGAGCGCACTCACAAACCTAGTAATGGCCACTCCATCACAGGGAGAAAAACTGTTGCATTGTGATTGGTGGACCCAGGTCGCTGCCTGTTGAGGCGGTCTTTCAAGGACCAGGGCAAGACCAACACGCCACTCAAAAATACTTATGGCCATGTTAGGTGGGTTCATCTACAAAGCGGAATCCAAAAAAGTTGGGACACTTTGTATTTTGTGAATAAAATCAAAACGCTGGCATTTTCAAAACAAATAATATGTTAACAAGGTAGAACATTATGTACAGACAACAAATCAGTTGTTAAAGTGAAGCAGAATTATTGTTTTGAGGTAATTATGTGATCATTTAAAATTTCACCCTTGCAACAAATCCCAAAAAAGTTGGGACAGGGCCAATAAAATGCATTTTATATTAGATAAGACTAAACACAACACAAGGGATGAGACTGAACAGTTAAATACTTTGACTGATGGCATACTTTTATTCAAAAATTAGATATTTTGATGTGCGAGACATGATTTCAGCAGCTCAACTGATAGGTGTGTTCTTCAACTTGTTTACCTTTTTGTTATGCTTAATATGGGCATATCCTGACTGCAAGAAAACAATTTTGTGACCTGTTTACTCTTATGATGGAACCACACTGTTGGAACATAGTAGAGATTTAAATTTGTCACCATTAGGGGACAATACCTAAAGGCGGTGCTCCAAAATATAATGCCTTGGTAGCTATGTTTGCTGTTTAAAGTCTGTATGCATCATTTAACATTTATTTTAATGCTCTACATGAGTAAGAAGACCCTAACCAAGTCACCTCTGCACCCCCTTACCATCGCTTATGCTGTCTTTCAGACTGACCACTAAATCAAGCTGAAGTATTCATTTTCAATATAACCTGGAGGGTGCATGACTCCATAATTTTCAAACAGGATTAACTATTTTCCATCCTGTAATCAGAGGACAGTTTCACATGTCTCCTAGGTCCATAGAATGAGCTTTTCTGCATGTAACACTGTTTAATGTCTGCATCATGTGCATTAATCAAGTGTTGTGTTTATGGTCATTTTTTCGAGAGCTGTCATTGTTGGAGTGTCATAGTTTGCTTATTGACCACAAGTATTTCATGATCTCATAACTCATGCAATGATAACACAGAACTCTATATTACGGAAATAGGCCTTATATGCCTGCAATTTTGATAATTCAATCTTTCTGTGTAATAGATAAGTAATTAGTCCCTCAAAATCTTCACTGCTGAGTGCCACAGCCTTTCTGTGATGGTATTTTAGTTGTGCATTAATGTTGGCAGTCAATATAGTTCCTTTTAAAATATTCTTCCTTGTGTTATTTTTAGAATTATCCAACTATTACAACATGTTTTGGCCCTGTCCCAACTTTTTTGAGATTTGTTGCATGGGTCAAATTTTAAATGATCACATAATTACCTCAAAACAATAATTTTGCTCGACTTTAACAACTGATATGTTGTCTGTACATAATGCTCTACCTTATTAACATATTAGATGTTTTGAAAATGACAGCATTTTGATTTTATTCACAAAATACAAAGTGTCCCAACTTTTTTGGAATCCGCTTTGTAGTTTACGAGGCTATTCAAGTATACCAGTGTTTGCCCTTATCCAAGGTGCAAACCCTTCTAGAAGAACATTGCCCATTACTGATGGCTATAATGGCCAAATCATATTTTTTTAAACTTGTTTCGGCCATAGCATGGCCTTCACCATGGCCCATCCAAACCTACTCCTTTGCTCTGTTCATAAAATAAAATGTAATTGTTGCTTGACATGGGAAGTAAAAAGTTGTAAAACATACAGCCGCCCCGCCTGGGCTGCGGTGGGTTTCCAACAGTCAGCTGAGCCAATCATAAAATTTCAGCAAATAGGTGGACTCTTTCCCTCACCTTAGTTTGAACAGGAGCGTTGGATGTAACCAATGGTTCAAACTCAAAGTGGTCAACAATGATCCCGCACACTGTCCATTACACTTGCAATTTGTCAGGTGAAGGAGAAGACGACCTGAATGACCAAAACGGTGTGATGTGAACAACAACATGGCAAATCCAACGGACGGTGTGTAGGATATTTGTTTAGCAGACAATCATAACAGAAAAGCCCATTCTAGCTGGACATGGGAATGAAAACGTGGCGAAACTTACAGCCGCTCGGCCTGGGCTGCGGTGGGCTTCTTAGCTCCTCCGGTCATGGGCTCGGTGGCGGGTATGGCTGCCTGAGGCCTGCTTCGTGCCACAGGCGTCTTGAGGCCCTCGGTGACCAGCGAAGGGCCCGCGATGCTCTTCCCGAACAGAGGAGCCATCTCGGGGTCCATCACAGGCGCCGTGGTAGGCCTGCGTCTCAGTGCCGACTTCGATGGAGGCAGACTGAAGGAGGCCGTTTTGGAAGCTGTAACCTCCCGCTGTCAGGGTCAAAGGTCAAAGTCAAGTCAAAGGTTCAATCTCAATATCTAACCTCCCGTCCTCTTCTGTTGCTTGTGGCCTCGTGCTTTACTGACGGACCTGCCACATCTAACTATTTGGCATTTCAGTCTTTTTTGTTGTTGTACTTTTCTATTTTCAGTGTAAAGATCATGGGCTATGACTAGTTATTAATTTATTTCAGCAGCAGTGCTGAGTGAGTTGCTTTAAAACCCCATGTGGAGCAAATGAAGCAGCATGTTGGATGTAGAGAAACCAATGATTTATAGCACTTGACTTCAAGGTCTCAAAAACTAAGAGGGGGGATTTTTGGATTAACAAGAGCACATGTTTTCTGGAGGCGTTGACTGTGAAACAAGTCTGTTGAGTTACAGCTGGAATTAATGGTTCCCAAATGGGTCCCATTTGACTCACTTTGATTTGTCTAATACCAAAGAAAACTTTGTATTGCGTGATATACGAAATAGACCACTACAGAGTAGACCATTACAGCGAAATGACAGATTTCTTAAATGCATGTGATCTATTGGGCATGAGCCACCAGATTTAAAAAAAAAGTCAAGTCTGAGAGGGTCGAGTGGGGAGCCATTACAAAATCTGATGATTCCAGCAGGAAATACCCTATTTTTTTATTTCCCAAGTAACAGGTGTGTCACAGATGATTGAAACTTCACCCGTCTCCAATGTGCAACAACATCATAAACAACATCATCACCCTCATCAACAGCAAGAGTAATAACTAGTTCCCACTGGGAAACTGCCCAGGCGGAATCCGCGGCGCGGAATATCGCGCTGGGGGTGTGGTCACGGAGACTCCCATTGGATTCTCCCCGGGGCTAACTACGCTTCTCACCTACCTTCCGACCCTCGCGGCCCGGCCTGTGTCTCACGGCAGACAGCGGGCAGACCAAGCGAGATAGCAAACGGCGTTTGCACACATTACTCACCCAATATCACAACACAGTGTGTACATGGCTTAAATGCGATTGTGTTTTGGTCCTAGATAACATTTAACCCCCGTTATATCATTATAGTAGTACAGAAGTAGTCTAATATAAGCTTGTAGCTGCCTGGTTCTGGTAAAATGCTAAAGTTAGCTTACCCGGTAAGCTCAAAACATTGAGTGATCAAATGACAATTTGGGGTAACTATTGGTGTTACATAAGTTCGTGGTGCATTTTTACATCAATCCGTGATAGTCACGACATTTATAAGCATTTAGGGTCTTTAAATTAAGCAAAAACGTGATGTTGGAAATCACAGAAATCGCCGCCATGTTTTCCTAAAAAATGTGTAACTCTCGCCCTTGCAACCCATACGCCCATCTGATTGGTTATTGGACCATCAAATTTGCATGATATAGAGAGCTCGCTTATATCAAATCGCGCCCCGAGGCGATATTGCTTCACCTCCGCACTGTCAAGCGTGATATCGCCCCCATTCAAAATCAATGAGAGCGGAGGGGAATTTCTCTGTGTGGGAACGGGCCGTGACAACTACAACATCAGCACACACAAACACATACCTGTGTTCCTGCTGAGGGCACCACTGCCCTGGCTGTCTTGGCCTGGGCTGCGCTAGCTTGGCTAGCTGTAGTGCCGGCCCTGGATGTGGTGGCCTGGGAACTCGGTGGCCTTCTGCACGGTAGTGTGACTCTTTGGTGGTCATTCAGCCTGCCTGACTGCAGCCTCGCCCCCCATGGTGGATTCTTGGCCTGGGTGTTATTCTGAGCAGACAGCTTTGACTTTGACGTAGCCAGGCCGCCTGCTTTACTGCTACCATGTGACACCGAGGTGGTGGTGGTGGAAGTGGTTGAGATGCTGCTTATTGTCCTTCTCTGCATTTTCTCCGCAGGCTTTACACATTTAACACTGCAGTTAGCAGAGCTGGTGGACTTCCGTGTCTGCTGACCTGCTGTTTTGGACTGGTTGCATGTGACTTCGGAGGATCTGGATCTGCTGTTGGATCTTGTCTGAGGCTGCCTGGAATTAATGATACTGCTCTTTGGCACAGTCACTCGGCTGCTCGTTCCAGCACTGTCGTCTCTCTGCAAGGTGAACTTGAGCACTTGCTGCGGTTTCTTCTGTGCCTGCGGCCTACTCTGCAAGGGTTGCGATGCGGCCAGGCTTCGGAGTGTGGAGAAAGCGGGTGGTTTGGTGGAGGCGCAGGAGGACGCTCTGCTACTTAGAGATGAGCTACATCTGCCTTGAGACGGCAATGCAGCTGCCGCGGTGCCCTGCTTGTTTTGGCCAGGCTGGGCTTTGCCGGGAAGCGCTTTACCACGCTCGGACAGTGCAGGCTGCAGTGACTTTGACGGCTGGCGTCTGACAGGGCCTGATTGAGCCTTGCCCCCAACATATGCCGCTGTGACTGCATCAGGGCCTTTAACCATAAACTGATTGCGCACGGATGCATTGCTGTTGTTGTTAGCAGCTGCTAATGGAGCTCGTTTGCCAGGAGCCGTGTCTGGCAGCTTGGCTTTCATGGCACATCTGGCTTTTTGAGTGTGGGTGGTTGCTTCTGGCCCTGTATGTTTGTGTGTCACTTGGTTCTCCTTATTCTGTGGAAAAACACACACACGCACACGCACACACACACACACACACACACACACACACACACACACACACACACACACACACACACACGCACACGCACACACACCATTAGCTTGCTGCAATTTTAGACAATTTAGAATATGATTAAACCAATGATTCAGCACATTCTCAAACTTGAACTTGAGAGGCCTAATGATTAGACACAGTTCCAGCTTTCTGCCTGATAAGAAATGGCAAGCCAGTTAAAGTCACACTCCCTCACCCTCTCGAACTCCTTCACCCTTTGTAGTTTCTGTGGGTGCTCCCGACATGCCTGTCTGAAAACTTACACTCAAAACTTACACACAAAAAAAACATTTTCCACCAATCATGGTGTGAGACACTGGATACAATTTGAATAGGTTTACTGCGGTATGCACCCCCGCAAGGTCTATTTGGGACCGTCAACCAAAAGTTACGACTGTAAACTTCCGACAGTGTACCACAAATATGGTCAGGAGAGTGACTGTTTGCCTTTTAAAAGGTGCACTGTGTAAGATGGTTGCCAGAGTAGGTATTGCAACTAAGCTGTTCATTGGAACTGTGCTGTCTGCTGCCAAATTGGATCTTTTCATGAATATTTACTAAATAATGAACCAATATTTACTAGTATGATCAAATTACAGTAAGTTTTGCAGCTAAAGATGTGTCTTTTTTCGAAATGGCGGACAATGAAGAAGATCCCCCTTTTCAAAAGTGCAATTCTCCAAGTCATAATGAATACTTAGAATTTGTTGGTGGTGGTAAGTATTCATGAAAAATGCGAAATTTCTGAATGGGCAGCGTGAATTCTGAAAATAAACTACCAAAAATATAACACAGTGCACCTTCAAAGACTCCTTTTAGCGTTGGCTGAAGATAATTCACGAAAATCGTTGTCCCATTAAGCTGCTCCTCAGAGAGAGTCGAACCTTGTTGTATGACAAAACCATGCGTCAACAGACCAAACATATTATTGAGCAATTGTTGACCAAGCAAACTCTCTCAATCCTTATCTCCATCTTTTCTCTCACACATCCGTAACATTACACGGTCTGCTTATTGCCATTAATGCAACATGAATCATCTCAGCCGCAGTGAAATGTGCCTCTATTAAGAGCGTGCTTACACAATTTTAGCCCACTGTGAATTTGAGTTTGACAATGGCATTACACAGTCTGCTTTAATGCCATTAGCACAACATGAATCATTTCAGACTCTCCCTCAGCTCCCAAACCACCTTAATCTGTGACAATCTCACTCCAATACACAACTCAGATGCTTATCTCCTAACCAAAACCCCCTCCATCACCACATCACCCCCGCACTAACACACAGCATCTTCACTGGCTCCCTCTTCAATGTAGTGCATAACAACAATGATGAAAAGATCAAATTTGGGAATGGGCAGTAAAGTTGCAATGCCTACTATGGCCACCATCCTACAGGCTCTACCTTTAAATTCAGAATGCACTTTAAAACTGTATGTAATGTATTTAATATATGAATGCATATGTACTGTATGTCTGTATATAGGTCTGTGTCTTCTGTGCTACTAGGTCCCAGGTTCTGTTTATGTCAGTTGTACAATAGTCTTGTGATGTTGAGAGTATCTCCTGTCTTAACAAGTCTTGCTCAGGGATGCGAAATGAATTTCAGTGTGAACTGACAATAAACAACCGTATCTCGTGCCATTCGTGAAATATGTATGAAAAAAAAAACCCCAGAACAAATCAACTATAAGCTTTGTGGTGCCGTCACGATATAGCCTCTTTTGTCGTGGTTGGGTGACGAAAGGGGGAATTGACAATTGGGGTAGTTTGGTTGTGGGGGGAAGAATAATGGGGAGGGACGTCAACAATCAAGCGTGAGTGAAAGGTAACTGGAAACGGGACTCACTAGTTTCATCCGGTAATCAAACATTTCAAACAAGCAATTTAGGGTTAGGTTTAGGGTTAAGGTTAGGGACAACGTTGGAGGAAGGGAGAGATGACATGAAGCTGACACGACGACAGGGCTCCCCTCCTGGAATGCACGCTGCTCGGGTGCTCTCTCTCTCACTCTCGTTGCCTACGGAAACCACAAAAAACGAGGCTATATGGGGATGGCACCACGATGCATATAGTTGATTTTTTCGCGAGACTGGGCTCCAATAAAGTACGATCACATCATTTCGTACCGTAAAACACTCTTCCATACTTCGACAAGACCACCCAGGTCAGCAGTTTAATATTCTCAAAATGGCCTGTTCCTCATTCCCTCTGATAGTCATCCTCTTCCACCATCCTCCTAAGCCTACCCTTGGCTTTACTCTGGCTATTTTATTGCTACTTACTACTACCTCTTGGCATGTGTTTCAGTAAAATGAACATTGTTGTTTCACTCTAGAAACTACTGAGTTACAAATGTAGTCAAGTTACAAATGGTCAAAATAACACAAAAGATGCAATGTTTTCAGACCTAAAAAAAATCCAAAGAAAACATGATGATTTTCACTTTAAAACATAAAAGTAATGTGTTTATAGTGATGTGTTAAAGGGGTATGCCACTATTTTGGGGCTTAATACAGTTAAAATCGTTAGCTGGGGTTTATAAAGGTGGTAAAGTGTCTTATTTTTCATGTTAAGCGTTGTCTTGCTTTAAGACAAGTTAAAAGAGGGAGTATGTCGCTAAGCTAGTGAAAGTCAATGCATCCATGTAGCATTGCTACATGCTACACGGATCCATTGACTTTCACTAGCTTAGCGACATACTCCCTCTTTTAACTTGTCTTAAAACAAGACAACGGCTTACGTGAAAAATAAGACACTTTACCACCTATATAAACCCTGGCCAACGATTTTAACTGTATTAAGCCCCAAAATAGTGGCATACCCCTTTAAGTTCAGAAATGAATATTTGCTAGAATAACCAAGGATTTTTAACCACAGCTGTCATGCATCTTAGCATGCTCTCCGACAGTCTTTCACATCGTTCTTGAATTATTTAATTCCACCCCCTGTGCAAAGATCCAAGTTGCTGAGCTTTGTTTGAGGGCTTTTGACCACCTCTCTTCCATTTGATCACATTTCAGGGGTTTTCCATGGGACTTAGGCCTGGTGATTGCTGGCTATGGCAGGGTATTGATCAGGTGATTCTCCATCCACACCTTGATTGACACTGTCGTGCCGAAAAGCGAGTCCCTGCCAGAACACGAGTGCCTTCATTGAAACCAATGACCAATTTTTCAGATATGTTTTACCCATTTTTGCAGACAAATCCGACACAATTTAAGATGGAAAGCCTATCAATAAAGCATCTACATTCCTTCTGGAAGTATTACAAAGAGCTGGTTGCAATTTCATTATTATTTCCATAAAATAATCGAAGAAGTGTCATAACAAATGTTACGGTTTCATTCAAATAGCTCATATTAAGTGGAGGACGAGTAATGTTTCATAAGCATATTTTTAGTTCATAAATTATGTAATTAATTCTGCAAAAATTAGTATAATTTTCTCTCAAAAAATGTCATTGGTTTCAATGAGGGCACTCGTGTTCTGGCAGGGACTCGCTTTTCGGCACGACAACACCTTGCATTGTCTGTGAAAAGCACTATACAAATAAAATGTACTTACTTACTATGCCCCAACACCTATACTTTCTCACAATAACACTTGACCGCCCCCCACACACATTACCAGTCAGTGTTTCCCATACATTGAGGAAACTATGGCGGCCCGCCATAGTTTAAATTTGGCCGCCATAGTTTCCGAAAATGTAAAACATTTTTTTTTGTTTTTTTACGATTTTCGTTTTTGTTAAAAAAAACGATTTGAATTACGATTTCCTTCCCATTTTCCTCCTGGAGTAAATACATCCTATAGAGAAATCCACAAGTGCTTGAAAGACAGAGGGATCAAAAGCCTAATCAAATTGTTGTAGTTAACTTGGGTTTGGGAGCAATAAAAAAACCTTCAGAGAAGGGACAGTTGGGATGAGTTTGCTAACACTCCCCAGGCTTTGTTTTACAGTTGTAATGAGTTAGGTGACAGGCCTTCATTGACTGAACCGAGGAGACATATGGCTGCATATAGAAGTGAATGTGTAATGAATGTGAATATAGGCCCTTTTAATGGGAGGAATTTTGAAAAACTGGCCCTGTGACCAGCACCCCTCATGTAGAATGTGTATGCCTATGTGTGTGGGGAAAAGGCATAGCCTACCCTCTTAGACCCTTTCTGTCTATGCGTTAACAATTCCACAGTACTCTTAAATTCTTATCTCTGCTCCTATTTTTTTTTTTTTTTCATTACATAGACCCCTGCATGAGGGACGAATGAAACTGTGTTGTAAACAGAAATGATTCACTGTACTGCATTTTTTTATATAAATGACAATGTACTACTATTATACATGTCATGGGTAAAATGTTATGTAGCCTTATTTCTCAAAATATAAATGGCTGAACCGTAGGCCTGGGCCTATAGTTTCTCCATGCGGCAATGTCATACTGTACTCATTGTTTTGCCATTTTGCATTTACACTGCGTGAATACACCCCCCCCCCCAAAAAAAAGGCCCACATGAAAAGGACCCCGACCCGGGACAAAAATCCCGGCTGCCCCCATAGTTTCCAAAATTTCTGTGGGAAACACTGCCAGTGGAGTGGACGCATCTTATTTCACGTATGTTTTACTTTCAGTAATTCTATGCATGTGGCAAATAAAAGTGTTTGGTTCTTCCTCCCTTCCAGCCCCTCTGCATGTCCCAGTAGTACTTTAAAGCTCCCAGTCATTCTGCTCCACCGCTCTGGAATTCAATCCACCCAACATTCAAAACATTGTCTCACTTCCCAAGGGAACAGCAAAATGTACTCAAACCCTTCTGTTCCAGTAAGCATATTCACTCTGTACGGCGCTCCTGGGTCTCTTTTATGTTTGCCTCATCTCCCTCAGATGCTGAGCTTTATACACTTAAAAAAAGAATTGCATGTGTGCCGTCTTTAGTCCAGGAAATGTTTTTTTTTGCTCAAATCCGGTACTTCATTACTTTCACAATCCACTCCCTGTGAGATAACACTTCTGAAGAAAAAGAGCATGACCTGGAGCTGGCCAGTCAGCATGAGCAAGATAAGGCACCCCTTGCACCCGTGTTTGAAAAAAAGAAAACTCGAAAAACTGATGAAGGTTTAGTACCGAAACGTCGTTCATTAAAGCAAAACAGCAAAATGGTCAGTGTGCGGGAGTTTTTTCAAGTTGTCTGCTGAGTGACCCATGGGCCATATCTGACGCACATGCCAGCTGAGATGTGCGAAAAAAATCCAAGTGAAAAAAACAAAGAAAAAATACAATAAATACAAATCTAATAAAAAAAACAAGAGTTTCGTTGTAAAATGGTGTATCTATGAACCATTTTTCACTTTTGCATTTTATTATTGGAAATGACTGTTCAGAAGTCCTGTCATCTATACTGTATGTGAATTCTTGCCATTCAAATATTTGAGAACATACTTTTTAAACCTACATAAAATGTATTTTGCTATGCAATGCAATGGAATGCCCAATACAAAAATGACAATTTCCCAAAATGTTCCAAAATGGATGTGCACCATTTTGCAGAGAAACTCTTTGAGACAACAAAGGCTCCCACACACTGTGTACACATTTGCAGAGTTTTACTTGCGACATTTCGGTCTAATGACCTTCTTCAAGCAATTCAACATTGGTGACCCAGTGGTTCCACTCCTAATGAGGTGTGTAAGAATTCCTAAAATAGCAAAGAAACTCTTTAACATGCTCTGTCATGACCAGTCACTCCCCAAATGTGCATGATTTGTGGGTGTTTTGAAGTAGATTTGTGGCAGTAGCTCGTGGCAGTTGATGATGAGATGCTGCCAACTGAACTTTGGCATCCAGTTCTAGCTCACATTTCGGTTGCAGAACACATGCACAACACATGGTATTGGTGATTGGGGATTGAGGGAATGTGACAACATCCTAGCTTGGCTAGCATGACAACAAAGTTCTTGCAAGCTTCTAGATTGGCCAAAGTATGGTGAACTCAGATTTGTCAGAGGATGCGCTTAAGTCGAATGTTTTTAGATGCCTATTACAGGGCAAATCTAAAATCAATCATCAGACCACTTTTCCCTCAGACTTAACTACCAGCCAATGGCCAATGATAGAACTAGTGCATTTTAGCCATAAACCTGGCACTTTGAAACATTGGGAATGCTAGATTTTAACAACCTACAAATCTGAGGGCAGTTTGAAATATAAGATGTTAGCCAGACAAAATCTTTGGATTTTTTTTATTCTTAAAATGTGCATTTAAAAAAAAGTTTTATGATGGTATTGTAATGGCTTTTATAGCATTTTGGAAAATAACTCTTCAAATATTGTCTTGTCAATGTTATACGCCAGTGATATTACTTCACTTTCTTGAGGTGCGTTTCTGAAAATCTTGTCAACAAAAATATCCTCTGAAGGCTTAGAGAACAAAGCAAAATACTGCAATAAAACGTTGATCAATTTTGAGAGACTTCTGTGAAGAGGTGGGATCATTTCTCACTCTCCTAACATCTGAGGAACACCTAGTAATATTTTCAGATTTTTTTGAGATGTAAACACGGCAAGAGTTGGTGAATTAGCGTGGAATGACCCAATAACAAACTTACAGTATGTAAGCATCCACTGACTCATGAAGGTGATCAACTTGTGAATATTGCCTAGTAAGTTTTCCTTTCCCAGACTGATGAAGGAGGAAATAGTGTGCTGTGAAGAAGCGCCTTGGGAACTTTATTACTGAAGGCAAAAGTCGTTGTCTTCTCTGAATGCTTGGATTTAACTGCATATAGCCACTAGCTTGATGTTAACTGCGCATTTTTATGCTTTCAGTGTGTGTGGTGAGCACATCCACCCTCACACAAAATACAACCCTACAACCTCCAAATACACAGACGCCTGCACAGGATGTGACGAGGTTTTGATTCAGTGAGAGAGAGACAGTGGAGTGTCGGAAAAAGACCTCAGGCCTGAAGCGCAACTGGGACCCGGCGTACGAGCATGGTGTGGTGTCTAAAGTGCATAAAGATGACATAAATACTTGAACACAGACTCAGGTCCAGACTCAAAGACTCACACTCTTGCTTTATTTTGGCCTTGGTGAGATGAGTAGATACAGATGGGAATTGATGGAAAATTCCATTATAGTCTGAACCAAGGAGCCTAAAAACCACTCCAGTAAATGGATGAATAAATAGGTGAGATCTAAAAATGTAAGAAAATAAAATGAGACATTACAAGGAATAGCAAGTAAATAAATAGGTAACCATACCACTCCAATAAATTACAGTGGTGCTCATATGTTTACATACCCCAGCAGAAAATAAGCTTTCTTGGCAATTTCTAACAAAATATGAAGGATTACACAAAACCTTTTTTTTCACTCATTGCTAGTGACTGGCTTAAGACATTTATTAGCAATCTTCTGTGTTTACTCTTCCAAAAGCATGATCACAACCCAAACTACACAAATGACCCTGTTCAAAAGTTTACATACCCTAGTTTCTGATGCTGAATATGGCCCTGTTTAACATCAAGGACCGCTCTAAATTGTTTGTGGTAGTTGTGGATAAGGCTCTTAATTTTCTCAGATGACAAAACAGCACATTCTTCCTGGCAGAATGGTTGTTTCCTATAATATCGTTGGGTGTCTTGCTGGAACCTCACATTTGAGGTTTCCCCTGAGTGGCTCAATGATGTTGAGATCAGGAGAGTGAGACGGTTGCTCAAAAACTTAATTTTATTCTTTCTGAAGCTAATGATGGGTTGATTTGGCTTCCTGTGTTGAAAGATAAGCTGTGCTTTAATTCAACCCAATATTCACATACTTCACAAGAACAACACATGTTCCCTGTTTTTTTTTTTTTGAGAACCATCCCAGAACATTTCATACTTGAATTACAAAGGGCTTGTCAATGTGTTTGGTGTTAGGTTGGTGTTTGGTGTTAGGTTACTGTATAAAATGAGACACCCTATCGTTCCCATGAGCCAGTTTGATGAAAGAGCAAGGGAAGTTGCCACTACAGGAATGTTCATATCAGGGTGCCTGGTAGGAATTTTCTTATCTTTGCCCTTCCTGTTTTTTAGTGTTGCTACATGCCGGGTGACCGGGTGAATAGACGGGGGAGCGTGTGAATATACCCCTTTACTGATTGCACAGAGATGTAACTAAACGAAATCGGTCTGTGCGCACATTGTTGGAGCAGAATCGTTCATGTACCGCACATCTGTAAAAAACTAACCAGGTAATGGATGGTCACAATAACTTCAGATATAGTCTAGTCGTGATTTCATGAACCCAGAAATGTTGAGTACCCTAAAGTTTTATTGCAGAAATGTCATCTATAGGTCAAATGAAGGAGATTTAGCTTGGTTGCCCAAAGTTGCACTTTGGGCAATTTGCATATATATATCTGACTACTATAGGTGAATAGGCACACAAAAAAATCATAGATATCACCTTAAAACTTTCTCAGTTCATTACTGATGATGGGAGAAGAAAAAAAATGTATTGGATGTTTTTTTGTATTTTGATGTTAAGATATGCAAAAGAGGGCATGAGTGATCAATTATGCACTAATTTGCATACACATGAATGATGCATGGCCTGGGCGTAGCTTTCTGGCCATGGAAACCCATTCCATGAAGCTGCACAGTGTATGTAGTGCACAGAGGTACACTGCACACTGTATGCAGTGTACCTCTGCACACTGTATTTGGGCTAATCTGAAGGTCACATGAAGTTTGGGGCTCTGTAGCAATCAACCAGTCCCACCAGGAAATCGTGGGCATTTTCTCAAAAAATCGCGGTCTGAATTGCCAGATGGTGCACAAGGATTTCCAGAAAATCGCGATAAAAGTTGCGGAGCTTCTTACTGTGTTGTTGCGATTTTGTTGCGGCATGAAGTGAAAGGTGCGATTTTTGTTGCGATTTTTAATGTGTTTCCCCACGCTTGAAAGTAAAGGACACTGCCACATTCCAGTCCTCTGGTGTTTTTATATTATTTCCATTTTTATATTATAATTTTGGTCCTTAAGCGAAGCAGGGAAGCGGCCAGGGCGAGTTTTTAGCCAGAATGTCGTCGTGAAAAGTTCCATCTCTTTCATGCTGCCATTACGACACCCTTCATTACAATGCTGTTTATGGCCGTTTGACTCTGTTTTAAATGTCATCACCGTTTCAAATTGCAAGCATACAAACTTCAGGGCTTTTTCTGAACGGGGAAATAGGGGCGCTCCACCCTCATACTTCCATCGGGGCACCCTCATACTTTTATTTTTATATATATATATATATTTGAGCGCCCCTAATAAATTTCTCATTCATGGGGGGGAACACCCCCCTTCACCCCCTGTAACCTGCCATGATGCTCCCTCATGCCAAAAAATCCTAGAAAAAGTCCTGAACTTCGTATCATGTCGATATCCATTCCTGACTTAAACAGTGGATACATAATTAACTATTATCACTTATAAGTAGGCGGGCGGAATTAGGCATGTCCACCCAGTTGAAGAGGGTGCGTGACAGGAACTCTTGTGACTGAAATCCTGGTTAATGTGAGTCGTCTGCTACACATAGCCTGCCTGTGTCGGCGTTTAATTTTCAAGCTTGTCAAAAGCAACACAAATAAAAGCAGAGGGAGGGGTCGCTTTCGAAAGAAGGCATAGGCCTAGGGGTTTTTTGTTCTCCCGCGCCGTCAGCCGGCTTTAAATTAACGGCTGATGATTATCATTCAATGTAACGAGGATGGAGTTCACAGATTTCCTGTTGTGAAGGGTAGGGCCTACTTGCTGAATAATTCTCAGAAATTATATTAATTTTGGTGCTCTTGTGAATATAAAAGACGACGAGATTGTTATCTATAAAACACCACGTCGCCTGCAGAACGGAGGTCTCAGCTGTCAATCAATAGGCCTACCGTCAATTGCGCAAGGAAGAGAGAAGGAGAGGGAGAGACAGAAAGTAGTTTTCCAACTTAGTCCCACAGCTTTCCAACGTGTCTGCTCTGGTTTTATTCATGTTCAGTGTTCCTTGCCCGTTTGACCGCGCCAGGTTAAACGAAAGTGATTTGACGACACGGTCACCACGGTCACCAAGTGCTCGTATCCAGCCATAGCCCAATTTGCGCGAAAGATATTAGGCTACTATATCGGCCAGGCACGCACGCAGCATTCACAATGAAGGATGGAAATTACTCCTTTGTTATGGACAAGACATTGCGCATCTCAATTCGGAGGGAAAATGTTGCCTTCTGTACGCGCACAAGTCAAACACCAAAGTGGTCCAGCAGGTGGACCGCTTTAGGAAAAAAACACACATATTGTTGTAGGAGCCCTATACTTGGCGTAATGTAGATGACCGTCATGAAGTGTTAATTATATATTTATGTAGGCCGAGCACATTTTAAAAATGTAGGCCTATTGGTTATGCCAGACTAGGCATACATTTTCCCTCCTATGACCATGCGAGCAGACGCGCAATGAGAACATGGCGTTTCCTACATTCGTATTTATTAGTTTTTCCCCCTCACCGACAACTTTGTACATGCATAGTAAAGTGCTGGGACTGATTGCTAGGTTACTTTTTTATTGTATTTTTTATTGTATTATCCTTTTTGAAAGGAAGTTTGTCGACGTCAGTGAAGTCAGAGCAACATGGATTGGTTCAAAGTGTTCAAAGTTGCGGGAAATCGCGGTGATTGGTTAAAGTTGCGCTCTCGCGCAGAATTCGCGGGAATTCATTGAAGTTGCGAAAAACACTGCGATCGCAACATCGCGATTTCCTGGAGGGACTGAATTGTGATGAGAACATCTCTACTTCACCCCAGAAGTCACACAAACAGGGCTTAATGTATAAAATAGCGAACTACCACTTTAATATATTTGTGGGTGGTTGACGTTTAAGGGTGTAACGCAAAAAAAAAAAAAAAGTTTTTCAAATTCCTGAAAAAAAATGATGGTTTAAAATGGGAAAAAAACTAGAAAAAAATAAAGCACTTAGTGGTCTGTGGAATTTCACCTTATTTTTGCCATTTTTGGGAAAATGTGTCTTGCATCAACACATTGCATAGGCATGTCACACCGCAGGAAAATGGAGTCACACCACAGGGAATTCACTGCATTATGGCCAATTTAATCATTTTGTATACATGACTGACATCTGAGCTCATGCTAACTTGATAAAGATATTGTGTTTAATCTTAATATGTGTTTTCATTAATAATTTTTCCCTCCTATAAGAGCAGTCACACCACAGGACACCATAAAATGAACCTAAGCATTGCGTGACAGAAAGATTGCAATATGAAGACATATTAAGAGGTTAAGAGTCACCTTAAACTTCCACAGCACTCTCCAATAACTGAGGTAATGACAGGTTAGGAGCCAGTCTTTAAGACCCTTGTAGTTGGCCTTGCAGCTGCCCATTCACAAACATTGACATACATGTCACCCCACAGGACGCAATTTGTGTTACGAAATTGAACTTGTAGTTAATATTACTGTCTTGAGTTTTTTTTTCACATTCACATATCTTAATATAAAGTTAATATTTATGCAATCATGCCAAATACTTCATACATTATTCAAAATGTTGTTGGTTAATTTATATATACAGTATATCACGAAAGTGAATACACCCCTCACAGTTTTGCAGATTTTTGAGCATATCTTTTCATAGGAAAGCATTACAGAAATTTCACTTTGACACAATGATTAGTTACCTTTTCACAACTTATTTAACCGCTTAAATTTCTTGTTCACTCAGAAAAAAAATACAGCCATTAATGTTTGAACATGTACTCACAAAAGTGAGTACACCCCAGATGAAAATCCGGTAGAAGGGGCTGTGTTTGCTCAAATCATCTCGAAATGAAACGAAATGAAAAGGGATGAAAAGGGAGGTCATTAGTGTACGTTTCAACCTTTCTTCGCATTGAATTTTAACATTTTGAGTCTGCATCTGGCTTAAATACATTGGTGTGAGATTTGAATGCAATCCTATGGAGAATATCATGATCTGCTTCAGTAGTCACAGTGCATGTTGACATGCATGTTTCTTGTAGGTGTATTTCAGATTACCAATGTTGACAGCATCCATGCATCCCCAAACCATGTCAGTCCCACTACCATGCTTGGAGTTTGATAGGATACACTTGTTTTGTAAAACTCACTTGTTTACCACCACAAATGCTTGACACCATCTAAAGTATATTTGTTTATCTTGGTCTCTTCAGATCACACGACATGGTTCCAGTGATCCATATCCTTGGTCTGTTCATCTCTCTTGAGACCAAGATAAACAAATTTGCTTTAGATGGTGTCAAGCATGTGTGGTGGTAAACAAGTGAGTTTTACAAAAAAGTGTATCCTCTCAATAGCCAAGCATGGTAGTGGGACTGACATGGTTTGGGGATGCATGAATGCTGTCAACATTGGCAATCTGAAATACACCTAAAAGAAACATGCATGTCAACATGCACTGTGACTACTGAAGCAGATCAAGATATTCTCCATAGGATTGCATTCAAATCTCACACCAATCTATTTAAGCCAGATGCAGACTCAAAATGTAAAAGTTCAATGCAAAGAAAGGTTGAAACGCACACTGATGACCTCCCTTTTCATTTCGTTTCATTTCGAGACGATTAGAGCCAACACAGCCCCTTCTCTACCGGATTTTAATCTGGGGTGTACTCACTTTTGTGAGTACATGTTCAAACATTAATGGCTGTATTTTGTTTTTTTCTGAGTGAAAAAGAAATTTAAGCGGTTAAATAAGTTGTTAAAAGGTCACTAATCATTGTGTCAAAGTGAAATTTCTGTAATGCTTTCCTATGAAAAGATATACTCAAAAATCTGAAAAACTGTGAGGGGTGTATTCACTTTCGTGATATACTGTATATTATATTCCAGGTTTCATTAATGTCACAGTCACTCCGCAGGACATTTGACAGAAACCGTTACATAAATCTGAACAAAACTTCTTCTCATCTAAGACTAACATGAAACATAATGAACCACATCTTCTTTCATGGTCATTAGTGTTTAAGAGGGGAAAAAAATGCAGGTTTTTAACCAATGTTACGTAAAAACAGGGCGTCACGTCTCCCACCCTTATGCTAATTATGCAAATTGCCCAAAGTGCATCTTTGGGCAACCAAGCTAAATCCCCTTCATTTGACCTATAGATGACATTTCTGCAATAAAACTTTCAGTATAGGGGCCTATGGGGATCACGACTGGACTAATATGAAGTGGGCGCCACAGACACTGGCATTCCTGATGGTGTTCTCAGTCCAGACGGTACGTTTAATTTCTTGAAACCACAAACATCTCATTTGCTTCTGGAACAGCCTGTTCCTCTCGGTCGGAATAGCGTAACAACTATACTTTTATTATCTCTCTTTTTTTAACAAACGTACAACATTCAGGACGGCGGGAGCGTACCTATGTTCCCCTGTCTTTGTATGGGACCGGGGAACTTAGGACCCTTTTTCCAAAAAAGGGTATTATGTTCCCCGCATTGTATGTTTCCGAGTTTTCAAATTGTGCCCAGCCGTTCTCAAAACCATCCCTAAACCTAACCTGTCAGTAATGCAATGTTTCTGAGTTGTAAATTTGTGCCCTGACCAAAACTATATTACATTACATTGCATTTGGCAGACGCTTTATAACCAAAGCGACTTTCAAAAGAGGACATAATCAAGCCAACATCACAAGCAAATACAAAGTGCACAGGAAATATACAGAACAACAAGTGCAGTTGCAAAGAGGGGTTAGTTTTTTTTTAAAAGAGTAAATAACGAGTAAACACACAAACACATACACACACACACACACACACACACACACACACACACACACACACACACACACACACACACACACACACACACACACACACACTAAACTAGACAAAACTATCCCTAAACCTAGCCTGTCAGAAGTGCAACAACAACCTGCGCTTTGCCATGCGGCAGCAGTCTACTTGGAAGCAGCGGGGAACATAGAACCCTTTTTTGAAAAAAGGGTCCCAAGTTCCCCGCATTGTATGTTTCCGAGTTTTCAAATTGTGCCCTTCCGAAAACCATTCCTAAACCTAACCTGTCAGTAATGCAATGTTTCTGCATTGTAAATTTGTGCCCTGCCCAAAACTATCCCTAAACTTAACACATCAGAGGTGCAGCAACCACCTGCGCTTTGCCATGCGTCAGTCTACTTGGAAGCAGTGGGGAACATAGAAACCTTTTTTCAGATAAGGGTTCTAAAAGGACCTGGGGAACATAGGGATGACCCCAAGACGGCAGGTCTTCTCTCTTAAGAGTCGGCACTGTCCGTTTGTGTGTCTGTGTGTTTGAGCCAAGAATGTGCGCATAGTCAGTGACAACCAAGGAGTGTTAAGATAGGAGGGCTTACTGACGGAATAACAGCGCAGTACGAGTTTGCCGGGAGGCACATTTCTTCTATGGTCAGTAGAACTACTGGAGGCATCAAAGTAAAATGCAATTCCACTAGTTCTACCGCCAGGGTTGTAGTGTGGAACAGTCATAGGACACTGTGAATGTTTGTCAGCTGTCCTTAATTATTGCCCGAAATTAATGCTGACTGACAGCTGCAGTTAATTTGGCCACAAATTGAACACTGACTGGATATCCTCTTTCAACCGATTTTGCAGAGTCACAATTTTTATCCATCATGGTGTCGCACCCACTGTACCCAGAGAACTAGAACACAGGGAGAAGATTCACACTGATTGCCATTGTAGCCAGTTAGCTTCTATAATGACTGGCTGCAGGCTTCGCGTCCCCGAGGGGGGCGAGTTACTTTGGCAACTGAGATAGCAAGCTTGCACTGCACACAATGTGTTTTTATTATTATTATTATTATTATTATTATTATTATTATTATTCTTTTCTTATGTAGGCCTATGCCTACATCGTCTTTCAGAAAAAGAAAAAAAAAAGGCCTCGGCTATCTTTGACAGACGGCCACGTCATGTGTCGTTAATCTTTAACTTTAATTAACCCAAGGAAATGGCTCTGGTCTAGATATTTTCCATACACCACCGGCAACATTATAATGTTAGGAATGTGGCAGAAGTATGATAACACAACTCGTCCCCCTCGGGGACGCGAACCTGCCACATCGTCCACTTCATCGCTATCCCAAAGAAAAGCAAGTCACGGAGTTAACTCGCTGACAAATCTTTCAGGTGTGTAGTTTTACAGCAGGGAAGAAGATTTCCACGTAGCAGGGTATTTTTTTCTCCTGTTGAGGTGTAAACGCAACATGTGGATAAAAATAAATCCTCCATTGTAACAAATGCGTTTCAGCCCCGTTAACAGGATATTTTCCCCCCCCTGCTTTTTATACCTGGATTTTAAATATCTGCTACGTGGAAACGGAAGGCCAAAACCAATGCAAAACCAATGCAACCAGGAGAAAAAAATATCCACATTTCAGTCATTTCGAGACAGAGAATACAGGAAGAGGAGCTGAATCTTACTGATTCTCTTAGGTGCTGTTTCCACGTAGCAGGATATTTTTTAGCAGGGTATTTTTTTCTCCTGTTAGGTGGAAACGCAACGTGTGGATAAAAAAAAATCCTCCATTGTAACAAATGCGTTTCAGACCCCTAAACAGGATATTTTTTTCTCCTGCACCTGGATTTTTAAATATCTGCTATGTGGAAACGGAAGGCCAAAACCAATGCAAAACCAATACAAGCAGGAGAAAAAAATATCCACATATAAAAATATCCAGCTACGTGGAAACGGCTTTTATATGTGGATATTTTTTTCTCCTGCTTGTATTAGTTTTGGCCNTCCGTTTCCACGTAGCAGATATTTAAAAATCCAGGTGCAGGATAAAAAAATAGCAGGAGAAAAAAATATCCTGTTTAGGGGTCTGAAACGCATTTGTTACAATGGAGGATTTTTTTTATCCACATGTTGCGTTTACACCTAGCAGGACAAAAAAATACCCTGCTAAAAAAATATCCTGCTACGTAGAAACCGCACCTTAGAATCTTACTGATTGTCTTATAAATCTCTGATTTCGCTAAGCAAGCAGGCAAGCAAGCTCATCTGCATCCCACAAATACAGCTGTACGTTCAGGCAGTGAACTGAAAGGAAGACCAGCTACATTCTCCAGGATCCCTCCCACCCTCTCCATCCTTGTTTTGTTTTGATCTGCTGTCTTCAGGCAGAAGACAGAGTGCCTTTGGCAAAAAAGGAAACTATAGAAAATGCATTTCCAAATGCAATACGTGCACAGAATATTCATCACACACACACACACACACACACACACACACACACACACACACACACACACACACACACACTTCAAAGGCAATTTTCTATCATGGCAACATGTTACACAATAAAGCTTTTTGAATATCCAAAGGCGAGTCTAGCAATGCTTTATTTTAGTGTATGGCATCCCTGACACGCCCCTTTGCACACTCTAGTTCAAGGAACGAAAATAAACTCACATACTTCTACACAAAGACAATTATCTCATGTATGCCAACTGACTCAATCTTCAACCGATACAGGATCTAGGCTGAGTAACTCATGTGAAAGTGACAAGATTGAAAGCCACCAGTAGTCTGTGGTATTCTCTGGGACAGCTTTGTTTCCTAACTGACATCAGTGGAAAATGAGTCATGCTGCAAAGGTATCAAAATAACGTAATGCACTGGCATGGAATGGGAATGCACAGCAGTTCTCACACAGACGAACAACATGCCTCCTCTCTGCACTATTTGAATCATGCAACTGCTGTCACTGTAAAATGGATGCTTTATAACAAAATAACACTGATGCTTTATAACAAAATAACGTACGAATGGATAAACTAACTATTGTGTTGTAGGCTACTTACATTCGTTGTTTTGACAGTTCCTCCTTTCTTCGGATCCAAGTCATGACGAAGATAAGGCCTGAAATATCACAATGCTAAAATAAAGTTTCGCCAGTGATAACAAGAATGGTGTGGTGGAAAGTCATGTGAAATCTAAATCTACTTTAGCAGACATTTCAAATGTACTACTCACTTTGGATTGGGAGGTTTCAGCCTGCCTTTAGACGCCAGGTATTCCATTAGTTTTTGCTTGCGCAACTCTACACAAATTAATTCGTGGAAATAGCAGACAAAGGTGAAATATACAGTATAGTATTATTATTATCCATTTAGATGAAGCCAATAGAAAATTGTTTGTGGAAAATACAATAGGACCAACGTGGCGTTTGCAATGCAATAATATTTAACGCTACGTTTACGGGTACCCTGTGTAGTTAACAGTCACTGAGATCATAGCAAACCATTAATTACTGAAATCAGTTTACAGATAAGTATTTTGGCATTAATAGTTTCATATATGTTACTATTGAATTGATGACAGTAGCACGCTAAGTTTTAAGCTAACGTTAACTTACCTGGTCCAGACAACTTTTGTTCGACTTCTGCCCCCTCCATTATATCCAACAGAAACTTTGCTGACTCCGTATAACAAGATCCAAAAAGAAAACTTATTTTTGTAGTCGACGTGCTTGTGAACTCAAATATCTTCAGATGTAAACAATATTGTATGAAGCATACACGGCATGGAAAAGCCCCCCTTCCTGGTTACTTGATTTGAAATTTTGAAACCGCCACCAACGTAACGCGTAGGCAACAACAAACCCTCTGATTGGATACTCAACACAGCCTGTGGGAGGGCCCGGCTCGCTTTCAAATGTGATGATGCAATTATTTAATGCAGAATACACTTTTGCAATGCTCACACCTGGCAATGCAGTCTATTAAATAATGATACAAAAATAATATATTAAAATATTACTGAAAAATGGAATGCATGCTTCTAAGTGGAGGACAATGAAAAGACAAGACCATTTTAACTATAGTCTTGCGCATTGCAGTTTTGGAATAAAAAAAGGTTCTTAAAAGTTGTGTAGAAGAATAAAAGAGCACACTTTCCGATAGAGAAATATATCTCAGGTTTATTATTAACATCTTAATTCCAAAAATCGGTTAAGACAGTAGTTACAAAATATTATATATACATATTTAAATTAAAGCTTTTGAGAGAAATGGAGGACTGTAAATTTGCCACCTGAACCAAAACAAAAAAATATAGAAGCCACTCCGCAAACTCACCACACAAAGAATGAAGTACGTTGCTTTTAACCCACACAGTCACACAGTTTGCTCTGGCTGGTCTACCTTTACATGTTCATACTTTTATGGAGTGTCAGTACGAAAGAAAAATAACAAACTGCAGTAATGTTTCTACCAAAAGGGAAAATAATAGTACAAAAGATGTTCTGTCTCCCTTGTAAAATGCAGATTAGACACAAGAAAAGCATAAAAGACTAACCAGTACAGAACAGGTTTACCACACTGACAAACATACAAGGATGTTGGCAAACAATGTGATGACGCTTCACCTTCTATCTTATGGCTGACACGGGGGAAACCACCTCACTCCACACGTTAGGATCATCTATGAACTGACAATTAGGTGATCCTTATACACCATACCATATGATGCTGCACCAGAAGTGGAGTACCACTGGAGAACTGTCCAGCTACACACGGTAAACATCTTTTCTCTACAGGCACAGCCACAGCCACACACAATAGGCTACATGTATGAGGGAAAAAAACAGGTCCATGACTACAGGCCAGCCACAGTACATGGCATGGCGACACAGTACCAAAGTCATTAAGGCAGAAGAAAGCTCATCAACGTACAACATACTTTGACTTTTGTTTTTGAAAGCCACTGTTCTCCTTTTTTCTTCAGAAGGAACACACACACATACAGTATTATGAAGACCAACATTGTCCAACGTGGAGTTGAGGAGTGGAATAAAATGGATGCATATATTTGGTTGATGAACATTTAAAAAACACACCATAGAGCACAACTTAGACTTTGGGGTGATTTGATTTCATAAACATTTGTAGCAAGACATGGTAAATAAATAGTAAATGATTCAATCCTCATTTCCCCCTCTATAGTCCCCCATCCCCCCAAAAAATCTAAAATATCTACCCTACTATTAAAATAATTCATTTCCCACCCTGATTTGCCTTAAGACGGCATCTTTAATTTAAAATCAAAATAACAAAACAAAAAGATAATCAATGAAATCAGTCTTTTGTGTATGATGGAAAAAGTGCTTGGTTACTTACACCAAGCAAAACAAGCACAAGTATAAGCGGTGCCAGTCAAACTGCTTCCTCGTGTTCTTTCCTGTCACTTGTGACCTTGTGACTCAAGGCTAGAGCTAATTGATGATCAAAGGTGTGTTCAATATCTTGCAAAACTCACAATTCAAATGTCATTATTTAATTTGCAATGGGGATGTTCAATGGGGAAAGGCCCCTAAAAGTCGCTCTGTCTTGGTTGACAGCGGGGCCACATCAAGTTAAGAGGCCCCAAGCAACAGGAAAAGGAGAGGAGGAAATGGTTTGACTTACACCCTAGGTTTTAGTTCCTCCTTCAACGCAGGCCTTCTTTGTAAACCACCACATCAAAAGGGGCGGGCTAAACCAGTCAGTGCAAATCCAGTCCCACTCACAACACATCACACTTAGTTTAGGTCCATACAAGACTCACAACAAACACACAAAAGAAATATCACCTAACCCATATGAAACAAACAAAAACAAAAAAATGCAGGAGACAAAACTGCCCCAACACAGTCATCTCATTTTGGTAATAACAAAAATAACATAACATTTGTCACGGCAGCCTGACAGATAAAGCTAAAACACAAACGCAGCTCGAATGCAATTGTGTACAGAATGTTCACGCACGGAGGAATCTTGACATGGTAACAAGGTGTCATTAATCGACTCACAACCTCGCATGCTGTAGAGTGCTGAACAGTGCCGCACTAGTGGAATGCTGTGAAGTAAGCCTATAGCAGACAGTTCTTTATTTCCCCTCCTCAAAGAATGGCCAAAACAAACAAACAAACAAACAAATAAAAACTGCAAGAGGCTTCCCAAAGGGTATCTTGAAAAAGGCTAACTACGCAAATGGCTAAATCCATTTTAGCAGGATATGTTCCTGAACTGCTTAACTTTGATCCACCCAAAAGCAAACGACCTGTGATGATGAAGATGGCGTGATGAGACGATGGCAAGACTGTCTTTGCAATAGTGTGGGCATCTGAGTGTTTCAGTACCGGCTAGGAATGTTTGGCAGGACAGTGACCTCGTGTCAACACCACCCATTACTCACCCATTCCATCAAAACAAATAAAAATGCAGACAATGTGCAACAACTCATCAACAAGTCATAAAATAAAACACAATGATTCTAAAAAATATACAACCTGAATTTTATGCAAAATAAATACCGTATATATAGATTTTCTTTTCGTATAGAGACATTGTCGCAAGTCTTTTTTGGTGTTTTATTTTTCTTTCAAGTCAGCTGGCTGCTGTTTCATCACCACTCCATCCTAAAGCAACCTCCCACGTCACCACACACTTCATGAGGGACATCGACACCCCCTCCATCCCAAATCAATTGCCTCCCAAAGCTTTACCCTAATTTTATTCACCTGAAAATTTCGGAAAACTAATTGTTGACAAAAATAAATCCGTCTCCTCTGAAGGCCTGTGCCAATTCCCTCTCAGCTATTGGCATTGCAAAGAAATAAAGACACAGGTAAAAAGAAAGTAAGAAAGTAAGAACGAAAGAAATCAAGAAATCAAGAAGTAAACAGAGAAAAGTCTATAACCCCAAAATAATCACTTTTTCCTGACAAAACGTCAGGAAAACGTGAGACAGAACATGCCTGTACTGAGAGCCCCCTAACACGAGGCATGCATGAAAAAGCTACACTGTGCCTCTGTTGTTCTATTCCTAGGTCCATGCAGTGGAAGCAAAGCTGTTGTGTTCTTAGTTCCATGGGATGGAGAAGCATGCTGTGCAAGAAGACACGCCCTAAGGGTTCTATGCTTGACACCTTGATGGCAAACACCTTTTATTCTCTACCTTTCTTTCTCTACTTTTATTCTCTACCTTTTCTACTCTCAAGCACTCACTGTGCTGAACAAGGCTGGGAAATAGCAGCCACATGGACACACACACACACACACACACACACACACACACACACACACACACACACACACACACACACACACACACACACACACACACGAATGATGCAGTAACACACACAAACACGCACACACACGCACACACACAAACACGCACACACACACACAGCCAAAGGAGCAGACCTCTATGAGTGTGGAGTCTATTTCCAGCCTTGTTGTGGCTGCAGTGGAGCATTGTACCTAGCAATACATCTAAGAGTTTCTGCTGGTAAAAAAATTCAATAGCAAAATAAACAACTATCTCATATGTGTTTGCATTTTTCTTTCATAGAAAAGTCCTTGTGTTCTATTGTATTGTAGAGTCTATAAAATAAGACCAGGAATGAGAAACATGCGTGGCATGCCATCTTTAGCCTTAGCAGTTTTTGTTTTGTCCCCCGCTGAAACACACGCACGCGTGCAGGGTGTAGGCGTACACAAAATCTTTGGATCAAGCTTGCCGAGTTTTCAGAAGGAAGAAGAAATGTTTTCAAAACTCAAAGGAATTCTCTCCCAACCTCTAAGAATCACAATACACTCCTTTAACAGAGGTGATAAAATGGTGGAGTGGGAGTGTGAGTGTGTTTGTTGGACAGAGAAAAAAAGCAAGAAAGAAAAAGACAGAGAGAGAGATAGAGAGAGAGAGAGAGAGAGAGAGAGAGAGAGAGAGAGAGAGAGAGAGAGAGAGAGAGAGAGATCACATGTACAGTTCATGACCGAGAGCTCCATCTCTGTGTGAGAGACACACTGGATGAATGATTGTCGTTTCATTGTCGTTTTGGGGGCAGAGGATTTAGTGTTTGCATGTGTGCGTGCGTGCATGGGTGTGTGTGTGCGTGCGTGCATGGGTGTGTGTGTGTGTGTGTGTGTGTGTGTGTGTGGCAGGGGGGGTGTTTTCGAGTGTGTATGTGTTTAGGTGGATGGTCCTCTACTCCTGCATTGCACCACATCACACATTGCTGTCCGTGTGGGTGCTGTTGTTGATCTGGTGCTGGGGCTGGCGGCTCTGGCTCTGGCTCTGGCTCTGGTTCTGGTTGTTGAGCAGGGAGGTGGTCTCGTCGGCCCCCACCACGGGGTCCTCACTCAGGGGTGTGGAGCTGGAGCCCTGCCTGGTGTGGCCGCTGCCACTACCGCTCTCTGGGGACTGGGGAGAGCTGTCCAGCTGAGACGCCATCAGCCCGTTCTGGTACTGCGAACGGGTGATCTGAACACACACACAAACACATACATATATAATACACGGGCACAGGCATGCATGCGCGTACACATACACACAGAGACATCCGCGCGCGCACACACACACACAACAACAGACAACGTACAACTCGTACAGACACACATAAACACACAGACAGCACATGAGGGAATGGTCAGTGTGATTCACAGCAGATGCAGACCAAACTAGATCTGGTGCTGATTATCACAGCGCCAAGAGCTTTGACAATAAAAGCCACTATGCAGAACAGTACGTGCTGCAAGCTATCTTACCCTTAGCGCAGAGCCTATGTTATAAGCTTACTGACACTGGAATTGTAATGGCTATATCTTAATCTGTTACTTAAGGCTCTCTGTACTGTCATAGCAATGTTGTTATGATGTAGTTGAATATTTTCAGCAAATAGTGAATAGGCCTGCCGGCAACCCCATCTGCAGTAAGAGGCTACAGAAAAAGTTCAGAGTTTTAAAGCCCCGTCGTTTGAGATGACTTAAAATGCACTCCTGTACCTCTACAATGGCTGCATAATGCAGATGCACTGGAATAAGCATTCCAGTATGAATGTGTGTGTTTATGTGTGTAATGTAGCACCTATTAAAACTAAGATGAGAACCAGAGCCAAACTTTCACCTTGGATGTTGAATGATTCGCTTAGAGCCTCAAAAGGACATGCAGAGCTACTGAGTGTCTTTGGAGGAGAACAAAACTAAAGCTTCACAGAGTATCCCTTAGGGAGAGGATCTCCTCCTACAACAATGCAGTGCAGTCAAAAATGAAAGCCTATTTTTCTCAAATCATAACAGAAATCTACCCCCTACTAACAATATCTTCTAAATACAACTTCTAAATCTGATGAATTCGCTAGATTTTTTTTAAACAAAAAGACTGTGGACATTAGGGAAGGCATAGTCGGTCACCCCCTCCTGTGACATTCCGAGAAATATGAAAAACATATTTGGCTGCTTAGCAGCACCCCTGCTGGAAATTGTTAACACATCCATTGT
>NC_085859.1:49983957-50001457 GCF_034702125.1 Engraulis encrasicolus | reverse complement strand
ATACATTTGTTATGATTACATTTCTCCACGTACCCCCTTGCACTGTGCTCGTGTAACCTTGTACCCCCTTCACATACCCCTGGTTGAGAACCACGGCTGTACAAGACTGGAGTCCCCATGCTACAGCTATTAAGTGTTGTATGGGAGCCTCCTTCCTATGATTGGTTAACAGCACTGTACTGCATAGCCCGCATAGTGTTACTGCCACCTCAGTGAAGAGCCCCTATCCAGCCAGATGACTGTCTCATGTCTAGCCGTCTACACTTGCACTACTACACCACACCCCTACTGATACACCGGAGGGTCTGGGTGCAGATTATGTTTTTGTTTTCAAGCCATTTTTCAGCTTGGAGCAGGCCGAATCATGTTTGTGCAATAAAAAAAAACACTAGAATATGCAAGGTGTGGCATCTTTCTTGAGAAGTATGTTTACAAGCACTAAAATGTCCTCGAGGTAATCTCTGCCCCCCAACGAGCAGCACTATAAACACTGAGTAGGAGGGAGACAAGATTTGAAGAGTTTAAAAAGCCATCTATCAAAGTCATCTAATGTGGTATTTTCTCAAGTCATACACAATTTCATTCAGTATGTGTATGTGTGCTTTGTAATGACTGTATTGTTTCAATTCAGTGGAGCTACTTTTCATGCTCCTCCTCAGTCATATACGCAAATACAGTTAGGGCCATAAATATTGGGACATCTGCATAATTTTCATATTTTTGGTGCTGTACACCATCCCAATAGATTTTAAATAAAACAAACAAGATGTACAATAAGAGCAAACTTTCAGCTTTAATATGGGGGTGTCTGCGTCCAAATCGGGTGAACTGTGAATGAATTACGACAATTTCTATCAGTGCCCCCCAATTTTTAAGGGACCAAAAGTAATTGGAAAGTCTAGCATTTATACATCAAACTTTCAATTTTTAATATGTGGTTGCAAAAACTTTCCAGTCAGTTACAGCCTGGATCTGCAATCCATAGACATCAATAGATACTGGGTTTTATCCCTGGGGGTGCTATGATGAGCTCTCTATTGCAACAGTCTTCAGTTCCTGCTTATTCTTAGGGTATTTTCCCTCCAATTTTGCCTCCAGCAAGTGAAATGCTTGCTCAATCGTACTCAGGTGAGGTGATTGACTGGGCCATTGGATAGTATTCCACTTTTTTGGGGTAGAAATGGCTTAGTGGCTTTCACATGAAGCTTTGGGTCATTGTCCATCTGCACTGTGAAGCATTGTCCAATGAGTTCAGAACCATTAGGTTTGTCATGATAATATAGCCTGAAAATCTTCAGAATTCATCCTGCGGCTTTTGTCAGTAGTCATTATCATTAATAAATACAAGGGGGAAATCGTATTGACAGATATGCATGCCCAAACCATGACATTGCCCCCACCATGATTCACTGATTGGGTGGTATGCTTTGAATCATGAGCAGTTCCTTTCCTTCTCTGAAGTAGTTTCTTACCATTACTCTTGTAAAAGTTGATATTTGTCTCCTCTGTCCATAGGATGTAGTTCAAGACCTATAAAGTATTTTTTAGACATTGTTTGGCAAAGCCGAATCTAGTATTGCTATTTCTGATGCAAACAATTGTTTACATCTTTAAGTGTACCCTCTGTATTTCCTATGGTGAAGTGTTCCTGAATATTCTTGATCATAGTCTTGATTGCTGCCTTGGACATCTATCCATCGTCCTCCTGGACACTGTTCTAAATCTGGCCAAGTGTTGGAAGATGGGTTTTTGTTCACCAGATACATAATGCTGTCTGCCATCCAGAGCATTTGTTTTCCATGTCTGCCAGGTAATTTGGTGTTGCTCTGGTATTGCTTTTTTCTTATATTCTGAACTCTTAAATTAATCACATTCAATGTTTCCCCATCTCTCAAATGGGTTTGCTTTGATTTTTTTTCAACCTTATGATGGCTTGCATCACTGATGGTGACGAGTGGAATTTGGATCTCATGGAGATTCCGTAGAAATATATGGAAATGCAAATGAAACACTTACAATGAACTCTAAGACCTTTTGTTGGCATCTTGGTGATGGTGTAGTAAAGGAATAACAAACACCTGACTGGAGAATAGCGGAGCAGCCTACTGTCAAATTACTTTTGATCCCTTGAAAAGTGGGCAACATACACAAAAAAAATGTTGCTATTTCATTCCTGTTTATGCGATATGGATTTTAACACCCTCACATTAACGCTGAGAGTCTACAGTTAATGCACAGCTTGTTTGTTTTATTTCAAATCCATTGTGGTTGGGTATAGGGTGGAAAAGGATGATAATTGAGTTGCAGTTTCAATGATGAAACAAGATCAAGCCATGCAGTTTACACATGCTTTTTAAGTGGCCAGTGTGATTACGACATGCTCTGTTCTTCAGTGAGAGCTGGCTGTGTTCTGAAAAGATAGGGGAAGTGGGCCACCTTCTGGCTGGTAGCGGTACTGTATTAAGGCCATCATCGAGAGGTGAACCCTACTGTGGGCCCCTTGAAGAACTCAAAGGCAATGTCTTCCCATGGCTATTGTCACAGAGATTCTTGTCTAGACCAATTAAGGTACATTAAATTGCAATCAAGCAATACTGCTTATATAATGTATGAATTTCCTTCCTTCCTCCAGTTAAGTATCTCTAACTTCACACAGCTGCTGTAGTTTCATCAAACCCTATAGCTATTCTCCGTCCGGATTGGACCATGGTATTTTGCACAAATTCTCATTGGCTGGCTGAAAACAGGGCTCCATTCGGGTGGCCAATGAAGTCAAAGCTGAGGTGGACTACTAGCGCTGCCGAAGCTGGCTGCCTCTACTGTTAAAGCTACCCGGCCTGCCCCCTACACCCCACTCTACCCATCCTAGACCCAACAGCGGACATCGCAGGTTCAGAAAGTAACAAGTCCTGCCTCATATTTGTTCCAGCCAAATGCACTGACACAGTTGATCATGATCCCTCCACACCTGAATTCCAACAAACATTCGATACGACCCCACACATTGTCGGTGAACTCTGCCACCACCACCTGTTGATAACGTTTTACGTCCATTTTGTCACAGCCATTCAATAAAAGTCAACAGGCTTCTATGCTATGTTGTGTTTGCTACATATCGAATTTGAAAGGTTGTTGAAACTGTGTGCGGCGATCTTTAGGCAGGTAGATGGGCTACTAAGTCAAGTCCCCTGCGTAGAGAACACAGGCAGGAAGTATAGATAGGTTTCCCGTTTACAAATATTCGAGAAGGGACAAGATGCTAAGCAGCCAACCACGTGAACGCATTTTATGAGTGACAGCCGTTTCCAAACAACCAGAGGTTGCAGAGGGACCCCTAGCTGCGCACACAGACAGGAATGTTTGTAAACGGGAAACCTATGGATACACTACATGGCAGAACTTCCTACTTTCTCAGCCCAGTTTGTCCTTCGCTCGCTTTCTGTTGCTTCTACCTACCCCACCTCTTAGGCCCCCCATCCCCATCCCCAATCCCCAGCAATGCTCATGGTTAGAACTTAGAACCCCAGAACATGCCGAATATTACCTGGCAACCAACAGAACAGAGTGCCCCTAGACAGAAAACGAGGACGAGGGGGCACCACTGAGACAGTGAGAGAAGGAGGGAAAAAGAGGGAGGGGAGAAGGGAGCACATCCATAAAACAGACAGAGGACATTATATGAGGAAGGACATATACAGAGAGAGAGAGAGAGAGAGAGAGAGAGAGAGAGAGAGAGAGAGAGAGAGAGAGAGAGAGAGAGAGAGAGAGAGAGAGAGAGAGACAGAGACAGAGACAGAGACAGAGAGACAGAGAGAGACAGAGAGAGAGAAAGAGAAAGAGAAAGAGAAAGAGAAAGAGAAAGAGTTAGAGAGAAACAGAGAGAAACAGAGAGAGAGAAAGAACATCATGAGGGACAGAGTAAGGAACACAACAGACGCTCCATGGAAACCAGACAGAAACAGCAAGTGACCAACAGACAGACACAGAATTACGACGTTGTACACAACAAGCATAGTGATGAACAGATACACAGACAGACACAGAATCCAACAGATCCAGAGGGTAGAGTAGAGTTAAGATGGAGTCAGCAGGAGAACAGGTCAGTTATGTCTATGTGTGTGTGTGTGTGTCACTGCCCACAGATCAGCTAAGGCGCTGTACAAGTCCAATGTAGTCTGGTTCGAATGACTGCACTTGCACAACAGCGTGCTCCTTCAAAAGGCTATCGCGATCTTTGGGCAGACTTGTGGGAACGATCATGCTATTAAATACAAAATGATCTGTTACAGATTCTCATTCATCCAGGTCATCTCAGTTAGAAGAGTTTAATTGTTGGCGACTGGACTTGTTTTTTTTTGTAGATCTAGAGACGTTTTGTCTGTTTAGTTCTTCTGACAGACTTCTTTAGTTGTTAATCTGATGTAGGAACCAGGCATTTCTCCTGAGAGAAATACACATACTGTACCTTCTGATTCCCACTAAAATGAAACCAGGTCGTTCACAAGAAATAATAATAGAGAAAAAAAAAACAATTCACTAGGTAACTGCTGGTGCATAGGCACACAGTACATCAGCAGTGTGTGCAGTGCTGGGTAATTTTGGTGAGTTAGGTGGGGATGGGGGAGTGGGGGACCATGGACATAATGCATTATGTCTTTGGTGGGGGAGAAGTGGAGGTCTGGGGGGGGGGAGAAGACTACTACAGTCTTTGTCATTTGGTACCTGAACCTGAAGGTGGTGGCTGGTCACCTGAGAGGGCAAGTGAACAAGCGACAGAGCGGTCGAGCGAGAGAAGAGAGGCAAAGACAGGAAAAAGAAGAGAAAAATGTGTACAGAGAGACAGACAGAGAGAGAAAGACAGAAACGGAAGAAAACAAACTAAGAGAGAGAACATTCAGAGACAGAAGCAGAGAAGCAAGGCAACAAAGCAACATTTGACAACAACAATCTCCGATGGACAGAGAGCATCCTTCATTGGCGTAAGGGAGAAAAAAAGAGGGTGAAAACAAAATAGAAAAGCAATAAATGGCTGTCTGAAAATGTTAAAGAAGGAAAAAAATCACAATGTCTTTCATTATAGGACATCTTAACTGCTCTGTTCCTTCACTGTGAGAATGCTCACTAATAAACTAGAGCAGGTTTCCCTTTCACAGATTCACACACGATGGAAAATAACTCGATGGAGTCATTATTAAATAAGTACATTTCCCCGTCTTAATCTTTGCTACACAACCCTTTGAGGATTAAATGTTTTTGTTTTTTGTTGTTGGTAAGTGACTTGGAGAGGAAAGCAGTTGAGTGGCCATATTATTCTTGAACCGCCAGGTGGCAGCAGTGAGACAGCTAGTGCAGAACTGTAGCGGTATGCTGCACTGCAGTGAGTAAACAGTAATGTCATAACAGAGTTTATATGTAACTAATATATTAACCCCTCTGAGATTCCTGTGGCTACAGTCATAACAAGGAGAGAGAGAGAGAGGGAGAGAGAGAGAGAGAGAGAGAGAGAGAGAGAGAGAGGTGGGGGTAGTGCACATAAGTGTCCCATGATGCATATTACACACATCATCAGTCCGGCCATTCCGTCTCACTGACCTGATGAGTCAGTGATGTGTTTTTTAACCCAAAACTGTCCTATCATTCCGTTCCACTGACTACCAAGTCCACGTGGTAGGAAGTAGCTCGCAGGACACTAGTGACGTTAGCCACCATATTACTCAGACGCTACTTTGGGAATTATGCTGTACTCACATTGAGGAAAAAAGGGTCACTATGAGGGAGGTCTGGCTAATGTTTGGCCTGCGCTGCACTGTACGGTTGCCAAAGTGATGCATGTTGCCGGGGGATACGCGTGTGTTCGCATCCAATATGGCCGACGGACTCACCCAAAGCCATGACGCCGTAGAAGGAGAAGGGCCCCGTCTCAAACTTCATGTTCTCGTTCCCTGCTTCCACCTCCACACGGCCCTGTAAGGACACACACGCACACGCACACGCACACACACACACATGCACAAAAACACAGGCATGGGTTACAGGTCAGCAAAATACACAGACACAGACACAGACACAGACACTCAAAGTATGTCAGAGGGTGTGTGTGTGTGTCTGTTTGTATGTCCTTCTGCGAGAGCCCAGTATGTTTGGAGTGATCCGCACAGCTTAGGGGAGAGGACAGAGCCCGTGCCCAGGAATGTGTGGGGGGGACAGGGCCAGCTCGCACTAGTTACTCCCCTATAACATCCATCCACACACAGACACAGACACAGCACCACCTTCCCATCCACACACAGACACAGCACCACCTTCCCATCCACAGCCCGGGCCCACTCACAACTATGTCTGGGCCCCGGACAAAACCATCTGAAAGCCACCCCTCTCCTTAATCAACACATAAAAGTGATGGGGACCAAATTCTGGGCCTCCCTTTCTCCCTGGGCCCGGGACAACTGAGCCCTTTGTGTCTCCCCAAATCGGCTTGCTTGCCCTCCGCACCACCGCCGTTTCATCCATAGCACAGTGGGAATGCCAAAGAGATCAAAGACAAGGGATGGGTAGAACAGAGACTTAGGGAGGGAAACGGAGAGATGGATGGGGAGAGAGAGAGAGAGAGAGAGAGAGAGAGAGAGAGAGAGAGAGAGAGAGAGAGAGAGAGAGAGAGAGAGAGAGAGAGAGAGAGAGAGAGAGAGATGACCTCCTAGCCAACTGATAATGGACTCCCCCTGTTGAATTGCCCTTTGTGTGTGCCAAGATGCTCGGCCGTGCCGTCATGCCATCAACAGGCTCCCAACAGCCAACTGCTGCAGCTATGTCTCCGGTCTCACACTCCCACCACTATCCTCCCGTGCCCGTGTGTGTGTAAATGTGAGTGTGTGAGTGTAAATGTGAGTGAGTGAGTGAAAGTCTGTGTGTGTGTGTGTGTGTGTGTGTGTGTGTGTGTGTGTGTGTGTGTGTGTGTGTGTGTGTGTGTGTGTGTGTGCGCGCGCGCGTGCGTGCGTGCGTGTGTGTGTGTGTGTGTGCGAGTGTGTGTGTGTAATGAAGATGAAGAGAGTGGGAGTAATTGTGAATTGAAGGACACTAGATAGCGCTTCTACCTAGCAGCTGTAGGGAAGGACTTGGCCATGGCATGTTTATATTGCCAGGCAGATGGGTGCTTGTGTGTGTGTGTGTGTGTGTGTGTGTGTGTGTGTGTGTGTGTGTGTGTGTGTGTGTGTGTGTGTGTGTGTGTGTGTGTGTGTGTGTGTGTGTGTGTGTGTGTGTGTGTGTGTGTGTTGCACACACATTTACAGTAATTCAGGAAGGGAAGGGGGGTCCTCCCAAGGACAAGCTAGAGTATCTGGGGGTGTTAGAGGCAGAGGATGAAACATAAATAGCTGGACTGGATATCTGAGGTCTTAGAGAACTAAACATACTGGACAGCACATCAGAGGAAGACTGGATTCATTCAGAAAGTGGAAGTCTGGCCATGGATTTTTTTCAGCCTGGGCTTTTGAACAGCGGTGATCTCACTATTTCACTAATCACCTACCGGTCTCAAAATTCTGCTACAAAGCGGATTCCAAAAAAGTTGGGACACTTTGTAATTTGTGAATAAAATCAAAATGCTGGCATTTTCAAAACATTCAATATGTTAACAAGGTAGAACATTATGCACTGACAACATATCAGTTGTTAAAGTCAAGCAGAATTATTGTTTTGAGGTAATTATGTGATCATTTAAAATTTCACCCTTGCAACAGATCCCAAAAAAGTTGGGACAGGGCCAATAAAATGCTTTTTATATTGGATAAGACTAAACACAACACAAGGGATGAGACTGAACAGTTAGATACTTTGACTGATGGCATAATTTTATTGAAAAATTAGATATTTTGATGTGCGAGACATGATTTCAGCAGCTCAACTGATAGGTGTGTTCTTCAACTTGTTTACCTTTTTGTTATGCTTAATATGTGGCATATCCTGACTGCAAGAAAACAATTTTGTGACCTGTTTACTCTAATGATGGATCACACTGTTGGAACATAGTAGAGATTGAAATTTGCCACCTTTATGGGGCAATATCTAAAAGCGGTGCTCCAAAATAATGCCTTGGTAGCTATGTTTGCTGTTTAAAGTCTGTATGTATCATTCAGCATTCATTTTAATTCTCTACATGAGTAAGAAGACCCTAACCAAGTCACCTCCGCACCCCCTTACCATCATATATGCTGTCTTTCAGACTGACCACTAAATCAAGCTGAAGTATTCATTTTCTATATAACCTGGAGGGTGCATGACTCCATAATTTTCAAAATGGATTAAATATTTACCATTCTGTAATCAGAAAACAGTTTCACATTTCTCCTAGGTCCATAGAATGAGCTTTTCCGCACACGACACTGTTTAATGTCTGCATCATGTGCATTAATCAAGTGTTGTGTTTATGGTAATTTTTTCGAGAGCTGTCATTGCTGGAGTGTCATAGTTTGCTTATTGACCACGAGTATGTCATGATCTCATAACTCGTGCAATGATTACACAGAACTCTATATTACGGAAGTAAGCCTTATATGCCTGCAATTTTGATAATTCAATCTTTCTGTGTAATAGATAAGTAATTAGTCCCTCAAAATCTTCGCCGCTGAATGACATAGCCTTTATGTGATGGTATTTTATTTGTGCATTCATGTTGGCAGTCAATATAGTTCCTTTTAAAATATTCTTCCTTGTGTAATTTTTAGAATTATCCAACTATTACAACATGTTTTGGCCCTGTCCCAACTTTTTTGAGATTTGTTGCATGGGCCAAATTTTAAATGATCACATAATTACCTCAAAACAATAATTCTGCTCAACTTTAACAACTGATATGTTGTCTGTACATAATGCTCTACCTTATTAACATATTAGCTGCTTTAAAAATGCCAGCATTTTGATTTTATTCACAAAATACAAAGTGTCCCAACTTTTTTGGAATCCGCTTGTATTTAGAATTAGCAGAGTCAATGCTTTGTTTAGAATGATGTGGGGAGACCGCTCTGACAATATGTTTGGACGTACCTCTCTGACAATATGTCTGCTATTGACAGCATCGCTCACAATTTTGCTGTTGCAAAATCCATTCAACTCCGTGAATTGTCTTCTCTCTTACAGTTGATTCAACTAAGTCCACAACACAACAGTCCGTATGTAAGCTTATGTTGTGTGCCACTAGCTACAAGGCTGACCGTGACCAGTGACCACCAAGCAACTTTCTTCAATATTCGCTGTACAGGAAGTCTTCTCAGGCTCCCTGCAGTGAAGAATGCCGGTTAGCCAACCGGTGAATACAGTATATCACGAAAGTGAATACACCCCTCACAGTTTTGCAGATGTTTGAGTATATCTTTTCATAGGAAAGCATTACAGAAATGTAACTTTGACACAATGATTAGTGACCTTTTAACAACATATTTAACCGCTTAAATTTCTTGTTCACTCAGAAAAAAACAAAATACAGCCATTAATGTTTGAACATGTACTCACAAAAGTGAGTACACCCCAGATTAAAATCCGGTAGAGAAGGGGCTATGTTGGCTCGAATCGTCTCGAAATGAAACAAAATGAAAAGGGATGACAAGGGAGGTCATCAGTGTGGGTTTCAACCTTTCTTTGCATTGAACTTTTACATTTTGAGTCTGCATCTGGCTTAAATAGATTGGTGTGAGATTTGAATGCAATCCTATGGAGAATATCATGATCTGCTTCAGTAGTCACAGTGCATGTTGACATGTATGTTTCTTTTAGGTGTATTTCAGATTGCCAATGTTGACAGCATTCATGCATCCCCAAACTATGTCAGTCCCACTACCATGCTTGGCTTATGAGAGGATGCACCTTTTTTGTACAACTCACTTGTTTACCACCACACATGCTTGACACCATCTAAAGCAAATTTGTTTATCTTGGTCTCAAGAGAGATGAACAGACCAAGGATATGGATCACTGGAACCATGTTGTGTGATCTGAAGAGACCAAGATAAACAAATTTGCTTTAGATGGTGTCAAGCATGTGTGGTGGTAAACAAGTGAGTTGTACAAAAAAGGTGTATCCTCTCATAAGCCAAGCATGGTAGTGGGACTGACATGGTTTGGGGATGCATGAATGCTGTCAACATTGGCAATCTGAATTACACCTAAAAGAAATATACATGTCAACATGCACTGTGACTACTGAAGCAGATCATGATATTCTCCATAGGATTGCATTCAAATCTCACACCAATCTATTTAAGCCAGAAGCAGACTCAAAATGTAAAAGTTCAATGCAAAGAAAGGTTGAAACGCACACTGATGACCTCCCTTGTCATCCCTTTTCATTTCGTTTCATTTCGAGACGATTCGAGCCAACATAGCCCCTTCTCTACCGGATTTTAATCAGGGGGGTACTCACTTTTGTGAGTACATGTTCAAACATTAATGGCTGTATTTTGTTTTTTTCTGAGTGAACAAGAAATTTAAGCGGTTAAATATGTTGTTAAAAGGTCACTAATCATTGTGTCAAAGTTACATTTCTGTAATGCTTTCCTATGAAAAGATATACTCAAAAATCTGCAAAACTGTGAGGGGTGTATTCACTTTCGTGATATACTGTAAGTATGTGTATGTGTAAGTGCCCACACGCTGCTCGCCTACTGAATGCAATGGTTATTAATACAGCAGGGTTTAGCATTCCCCGTGCTTTACTCATATCCTGGGTGCTTATGAATCTGGATTAACCACATATGATGGGCAGGTTAAGTAAAAAGGTGCCAAAGATTTGTAGTCTACTATAAAATAAGGCATGTCATTAAAGTAGTGTTTCTCACCGGGGGCGGTACAGCCCCCCAGGGGGCGTTGGGGAGCTCTAGGAGGGCGTTGAGAGGGGGCGTGCTTAGTTGCCATTGGGGGGCATTAGTCCATTTAATTTTTTAATAGTAAGGGGGCGTTATCATGCTTACGAACAGGTCAAGGGGGCGTTGGGAGGCTTAGGATGAGGTCTAGGGGGCATTTGTTCAAAAAAGGTTGAGAACCACTGCCTTAAAGCAACACTGTGCAATTTTGGGAATAAGCTCATTTTACATCTCTCCTTCAGTGAAATGATTTAGTTTGACCTTTCTTTCATTCTTTCAGCCATTCTCTTGGTCTGGTGATGCTACTTCTAGTGACAAGCTAAGCAAGCAATTATCACTGAATCTTACGAGTCCAACAAACTGCTTGCTGGACCCATAAGATTCAATGACATATACTGGCTTGGAGGTCAAATTTGCACTGCCAGACTCAGAGATCAGCGGGAAGTACAAGAGAAAGGTAAAACTCAACCATTTAACGCAAGGGGAGGTGTGAGCTTATTCCAGAAATGGCATAGTATCACTTTAAGAACCATTGCCAAATTAAAAAGGTGGGTACCGTAGATGCTGTGGAAAGCAACACCAAGTAAGTTTTTCTTAACTAAAACAAATTTTCCTAAATCATGTTCGAGCTGAATCAATCCTTTGCTATAGAGTTCATGTATCACTTCTGTGTACATCATTGAGTCACATTATGTAATACTGTAGGGAATGAACAACAACTCCGCCGTACCATAGTGAAGCTCCCACTTATTTATTATTTTCTTCTATACTGTGTTGTATATACCAAACTGAACTGTCTGCACTGTCAATCTACTGAGCTTTACTGCACTGACAAATGAAGGTACAGTCTCATTGTGAATATGTACTGTATAGTGTAAATTGCACATGTGACTAGTGACAGCAAAAGGTATTCTATTCTATTCCATTCCATTATCACCATTCCATTGCCACCTGTGTGAAATGTGACACTAGAGGACAGGCCATGTGCAGAGGGCCACACAGTCAGTTTAGAGCAGACCAGCCCTACCCAGCACAGAGAGCAAACAGCACACACTCTCGCTCACCTGGGAGAAAGGCAAAGGCCTGGAAAAAAGGAAAAAGGATTAAAAACGAGTAGGTGTGAAAATATATTGGGCTTGTTTGAAGAGTGAAAGGGAGTGTTAAAATAACAAATGGGCCTAATGGAAAAGAGAGAAGAGGGGAGGAAAAGGACAGGTGTGGTGTGGTGTGGAGGGAGGAGGAGGCAAGAGGAGTGTGTGATCTCTGGACCCAGATCAACCTGTTCTTCCAGACTCTCAAAAGACTGACTGGGGCGGGCCACAGGCACGGGAGCTGAGCCCACATCATAGCTAGCCACGGCCACTCGCACCAATGGTGCATGGAATGGACAGGCTGCAATCCTACCATAATCTCTCAAAAGAAGAGATAAACGAAATACAAGCTTAAGAATAACATCATTGGAATACATAAGGCATTATATTAAATCATCTTTTATAAAATAAATAGGACAAGCATTCAACAGAGCTCTTAAGCCTTGAATTCACAATGATGGACAAAATGGTTATTCCTGAAGCACTTGCTTTAAATGTCCGTAAGCATTTTATGGGTAGTGCCATGCACACTGCAAAGGCACCATACTGTTACGTTGGGGACCCAGCACGAGGTCATTTCCCAGCCCTACCCCATCTCTCTCCCCCAGACACTTCCTCTCCACATCTTTAGTCATCCTATCATAATAAAGCCCCAAAAGCCCCAAGATACTTACAAAATGGCAATGATAATGATGTAATGGTGGCCTTATGCCTCAAAACCTGACAATAAACGGTTTACCCATGATGCAACACTTAACAAGTATCTCTTACAGTAGGCCAAGTACCTGCGCTACGTACCTCCTGGCTGTGGTCAAGGTGTTCACATGTTTACTATGTATTAGGTGTGAAATGCATTGCTACATCCCTTACATGGTAAACCACATTGGTCAGAAAATATTTCGGAGTTCGGATGGAGCCCCTGTCTGTGTTAAATGGATTTGGCTTTAATCATATTACCCTTTAGGCCTTTTTCTTTTATCTCTGTTTACACATAAACACGGCATGATGTGGATTAAAAAACAAAACAAACAAAAACCAGGCGCAGCTGTGACAGGTGCGTTTTTAGAAATCAAATATTTTTAAAGTCCATTTTAGGGAGCTAAAAGAGGGTTCAAATGGATGTGATTACAAAAAAATATCAGCATACATGTTAGCAGGCTCTAAGATGCATTTCCGTCCATAGAGTTTTAAGGCAGCAATGTGTCTCTTGGCATTGGCTTAAAGTGATACTGTCCCATTTTTGGAAATAAGCTTATTCTACACCTCTCCTTGAGTAAAATGGTTGAGTTTTAGATTTCTACTCTACTTTCAACTGTTCTCTAAGTATGGCAGTGCACATTTTACCTCTATGCTAGCATTTAACATTGAGTCCTATGGTCTCATAGGACTCAATGTTAACTGCTAGCTTAGAGGTAAAATTTGCACCGTCATACTCAGAGAACCGCAGGAAGTACAGGAAAAAGGGAAAGCTGAACCATTTAACTCAAGGGGAGGTGTAAAATGAGCTTATTTCCAAAAATGGGATAGTATCACTTTAAGGACAGAGTTGACCAAGTTTAAAAAGAGGTCCTGTCTTATTTAAGAGGTGTAGACACCGTTGCCCTCTGCCCAGTGCTAAATGTTAACATGTCAAATGACAACAAGTCATTCTTTTCACCTGACTGTATTGCCTGTTTGTTTTGCAGCTAATGTGGTGTGGCTCGGGGCTAAAGGTTCATGCGGGTCTGTCAATCATAAACAGATACTAGACAATGTGCTTGGGGAGGGATTTGCCTCACCTTATATGAAAGTACATGTCATATGTTCCTCCTGGTCATATATAGAGTTAAGATTTTTTCTTTGAAAGGGTAACCGTTTGACTCTACTTATACCCCATGTCAAATACACTTCCTGGTAAATACGGCAAGATAGTGACTTTTTCACTTGTGACTTTTTCTCAACTGATATCGTTATGGTTTCAATGTGTTTTTCACTGCCAGTGCCATGTAAAACTATGAATGACCAAAATCAACATGCATAAATCACGTTTGGTTTGCACTTTGGCATGTACACACACAGACACACACCCATGCAAACACACACACACACACACACACACACACACACACACACACACACACACACACACACACACACACACACACACACACACACACACACACACACACACACACACACACACACACACACACACACACACACACACACACACACACACACACACACCAGGATCCCATCACCAACATGTCATTTATAACCCAAGGCCACTCCTGTCCTGAACCTTTCCAATGTAGAGACTGCCCATGAAAAGATGCCTCTGCAAAACTCCTAACCCCACAGTGCTCCAGGGACTGACTATTTATTACCCTCCACCTGAACAACTACAGTTTCAATAAACACATCAGCTCAGTATAATGTATTGTAATGTAATGAAAAAGAGAGATTTAAGGAGAAGAAGGAATGGACTACTAGAGCCAACTCCATGCTGGATAATAGTCCCAATACCAGTCTGTGATTTCTTTTGGCCAAGGGAAAGTGAGGTGAAAGACACCACTGGAAAACTCCCAATGATATTGTGACAGCACTCCACAGTACACAGAACAAAATGCAGCCGAAAGATGCTCCTTGCAAGAAGAGCAAGACAAGAGACAGATGAAAAACCAACCAGTCTGTAACAGTTTGTATATTATTTGCGTAACGTGCTTACTTTTCTGTTCATAATGTTTAAGCTGTGCATCATATGAACATGTGTCTGCAGTAAATATTAGGTAATGACTTTGTGTACCTACCTTGTCAGTGAATGTAAGTGTGCGGGTATGTAAGTATGTGTAAATGTGTAGTGTGTGTATATGGTGACATTACAGGATGTCCAGTGTGTACTGTATATGTAGATGAACATTTCTGCAATGCGAGTTGTAAATTGAGCATGCTGCTGGACTTCATCTTCCTCAAGATTAATAAAGCATGTCTACTCTACTGCTCTAATGTACATGAGTAGTAAGCAAGAGAGATACATTGCAGAGATGTGGACTTGTGACTTGTGACTTGGACTGACTTGAGTCACTTGAGACTCGACTTGACAATATTAGGAATGAGTTGTGACTTGACTCGACTTGCACGCTATTGACTCGAGACTTGACATGACTTGACAGTTTTAGCTTGCAATGACTTGCAATAGCATTTGTGTGTGAAAAAAATGCATGGAAGAAAGACTAACTAAACAATTTACCCTTAAACAGTACCAGTAGGCCTACTATTTTTGTTTAGAACCCCTTACAAAAATCATCCATGGTTTTACTGTAGTAACCATGGTTTTACTGTAGTAACCATGGTCTCTCTAAGTACTCTGAACCATCCATAGCATCACTATGGCTTATCCATGTTTTTTTGGTAACGATGAAAACCGTGGTTCCTGACAAACCATCATGGCTGATCATGGTTATTCATGGTTTTCATGTTTTTTTCAGCATGGTTTGTGTCAATGGTTTGACCATAGTCCCAAACCATGCTCAAAAAAACATGGTTAATTGTGGGTTGCATGGTCACCCAAAAAAACATGAAAACTTGTTTGCAGCCGTGGTGGTTAGGGAGTTGGACTGAAGATCACAGAGTTGCAGATTTGAATCCAACCCTTAGGCCCACCTCTCCCTACACCTCCATCCATGACTGAAGTGCCCTTGAGCAAGGCACCAAACCGCACATTGCTCCAAGGACTGCCACCAATATGTGCGTTGGATAAAAGAAGCGGCAACTAAGTGTAATTTAATTAGCCTAGAAATCTAGACGCCCCTAGCGAAACCGTGGTAAAACCATGGTTAGTTTTCAGAGTAAAACCATGGTTAATTTTATTGCTAAACCTAGTCAAACCAAAAGTCATGCCGAACCATGCTTAAAAAAAAAAACATGAAATCATGGTATACCATGGTCGATTTTCGTAAGGGACATGACTGGCGAAGGGGGACATGCAAGGCAGTGTGGAGAGGTAATGAATTTATGACCAAAAGTAATTGTCAATATTGCACATAGAATACAAGGTGACTTGGTGACAAGGTGACTTGTTAAAAAAGCATAGTGGTGGCGCACACAGCACCGCAGGGAAAGAGTGACAAGACACCTTCCTCAGTCACGTAAGAGGATGAGAAGATCTGATGACTCAACCTGCCATCGTCCGTCTGCTCCAGAGCTCTGCTTGTGCGTTAGCACTCCCGTCATGGCTAATAAGCGCCCCTGACTGCTTGTGTTTGTGTGTGTTTGTTTGTTTTAGTCTTAGAGCATTGTTTGGGCGACAGCGTGTTTCCTGGGACCAGGCCAGGAGAGGACATGGCATGTAGGCTCTAGTTCACAGGATTTGGGAGGACTGGTTGATGTGTCATAACCTGACTCTGGCCAGAAGAATGGGTTCGGCCCTGCTCCATGAAGATTCATCTGGAGCTATGCCAAAGGTGTAGGTCTGAGAAGACACGTTTTTGTTTTGTTCGTTTGTTTTTGAAAAACCTGCTTGCACGTACTTAGAGAAACACTTGGCTGACACCTTTAATGAGGTGCTACTTTAACTACTCATCAATACAAAAAATCCATTTGAAATGACAGAATCAATGTCAACGAGTGGGTCCATTAGAGCGGCCATTGCTGTCTGAAACAACTGTGGGGCTTCACTTATCTTTCCCTTCTCCACTGCGTTTAAATTTTGACTAGGTCACATTTCTGAACATCCTGCGACCCTGATTGGTTCTACTGCGTTTTGGTTTGGGAGCAGGGTGAATCTGAAGGTCCTCCAGACCCTTATCTGAGCTCATGAAGCTGAGTGGAAATAAACGAGGGTCTGATGAGAGTCAGTATGTGTATACATACACATACGAAAAATAAAGTCATTCAACTTTCAATATTGTTGATGGTATGCACTGCATGTGTGTCTTTCACTATTTACATGAGATGTCTATTGTCCTAAACGGATCATTATGTAAGATTTGTCAATTTCGTTATCAGCATTTTTACACAACGTGGAAGGCATCACATGCAAAAGGTCCCTTTGGAATCCTATGGGCACGACCTTCACTCACCAGGCCAGTAAGGAGGGAGTTTAGTGACTCATTTCCATGTCATCATGTCCAGTCAGACGTGTTTGTTGTCTTTGACATCATTATTGAAACACACGTGTTGCTTGAGGAAAGTAGCAAGAGTTCATCACATGTTCAGCCACTGGTCAGTGTGACGGTTAACATCTCGACGGAAAAAATGGTGTAGCATAGTGTAGTCTACAGTGCACACAACTTATTTTCCCTGTCCATGGTGTGTGTGTGTGTGTGTGTGTGTGTGTGTGTGTGTGTGTGTGTGTGTCTGTGTCTGTGTCTGTGTCTGTGTGTGTGTGCGTGTGTGTGTGTGTGTGTCCTCAGTCTCTCAGGAACTGGTGCACTTGTCATGGCAACCCCTCACTACTGGTTCAGCTCTTACAGTAAGCTCTCAACCAGTTTTGAAGGTCAAGTTCAAGGTCAACTCATTAATATACAGTTTGTCTTGTTTGTTTAACTGGTTTGTTTACTCCAGAGCCTATGTTTTAAC
>NC_085859.1:49961457-49978957 GCF_034702125.1 Engraulis encrasicolus | reverse complement strand
TTTGTCTCACAAGTGGCCACAAGTTCAGAACGTTGTTGTTAGCAAAATAGGTTGAGTCATAGAGTTAGGTATTGTATATCCAAACAAAGGCTAAAATCTTAAGGTAAAGAAACAGCCCCTTTACAGTGCCCTCCATAATTATTGGCACCCCTGGTTGAGATGTGTTAAAAGCCTTAAAATAAATTCAGTGTTTATTACAGAAGAATACTGTCACACTGAAAATTTTAGGAAAATGTAGCCTTCAACTCAAATGAATTGTAGGAAAATAAAAAAAATCCCTGACTAAAAAATAATTATTTTTCATTAAATCACCTGTTCCACAATTATTGGCACCCTTAACAATTCCCAGGAAATAAATATAATTGAAGCATTTCTGTCATTTCTACAGTAGTTTACAAAGTTTACCAGAGTATGTAGGAACATTTAATTAGTAATTCATCACTTCCTGTTTCCCTGGGGTATAAATATGACGTGACACCGAGGCCATTTCTCTTATCCACTCTTAAACATGGGAAAGACAAAGGAACACAGCATACAAGTGAAGCAGATGTGCGTCGACCTTCACAGGTCAGGCAGAGGCTACAAGAAGATTGCCACTCAACTGCAGCTGCCCATATCTACTGTGAGAGGAATAATTAAGAAGTTCAAAACAACTGGAACAGTGGTAAACAAGCCTGAACGAGGACCCAAGTTTATTTTGCCACCACGCACAGTGAGGAGGATGGTAAGAGAAATCAAAATATCTCCAAAGCTCACTGTTACAGAATTACAACAAATGGTAGCATCCTGGGGTCACAAAGTCTCCAAATCAACCATCAGGCGCTGCCTACACGCCAACAAGCTGTTTGGGAGGCATGCACGGAGAAAACCTTTCCTCACCCACAATCATAAACGCAAACGTCTGGAGTTCGCCAAGCGGTATTGGGCTTCAACTGGGACCGTGTGCTTTGGTCAGATGAGACCAAGATTGAGCTTTTTGGCAACAAACACTCTAAGTGGGTCTGGCGTGCCACGGAAGATGCGCATGCTGAAAAGCACCTCATACCCACTGTGAAGTATGGGGGTGGGTCAGTGATGCTGTGGGGCTGTTTCGCTTCCAAAGGCCCTGGGAAGCTTGTTAGGGTGCATGGCATCATGAATGCTTTGAAATACCAGGACATTTTAAATCAAAATCTGTTGCCCTCTGCCAAAAAGCTGAAGATGGGTCGTCACTGGGTCTTTCAGCAAGACAATGACCCTAAACATATGGCCAAATCTACACAGAAATGGTTAACCAGACACAAAATCAAGCTCCTCCCATGGCCATCTCAGTCCCCAGACCTCAACCCCATTGAGAACCTGTGGGGTGAGCTGAAGAGGAGAGTACAGAGGAGAGGACCCAGGTCTATGGATGATTTAGAGAGATTCTGCAAAGAGGAATGGCTGAAGATCCCTCTTTCTGTCTTTTCCCATCTTGTGAAACATTATAGGAGAAGATTAGGTGCTGTTTTGTTGGCAAAAGGGGGTTGTACAAAATATTAAAAACAGGGGTGCTAATAATTGTGACACACATTATTTGATGTCAAATAATTATTTCTTTATGTGGGATTTTTTCCCCACTGAATAAATGCACTTGTATTGAAGGTTGGATTTTTCTCTTTTTTTCCATTAAGGTCCCATATTATTTAGAGAAAAATAATAATAATTGGAAGCTAAAAAACACATCTCAACCAGGGGTGCCAATAATAATGGAGGGAACTGTATATACTGTAGCTGCACGGCGGTGTTCAAGGCCTTGTCAGTGCAGCTCTACATGGACTTGGACTCCTGACCCCAGTGACTTTATGTGCTCACATGCTGCCCATAGATCTTAAACATCTTGCAGGCCTATCGTAGGTCAATGCAGTATTCCTGTCACTCAACTGATTTGGAAAATCTACATGTATCATACAGTTGGTGAGGAAATACTGTAAGTGCTTAGAGTGCTTAGATATAAAAGCACTGGCCTAAGCAAAACACACCAAAAAGCTAAATAAACTTCTAGGTTAGTCATGGGAATAGGCAGAGTAATTAACCAAGACATACTGTAATGCTCATGCTAAAAGGGTCAGTTGTCCCGGACTCAATGAGAGGTTTGGCCCATAATTGTCTCCTCATTACATCGTAGTATGTATTGATGGGAAGACCTTTCAGATGACTTAGTCCTGTACTGGGCTTGCTTGGCTAAAGCAGTCAGCCAGCGTCCCTGTGTGAATCTGTCATGTTGAATTGAGTTTGAGTTAAGTCAGTGTAGTTAACCTGTAGGATGAGGATGAAGTAATCGACGGGCTTGCCACGCGTGTAGATGTAGTGCTGCGCCGATCGCTTCTCGTTCTCGTTGAACTTGATCTCCTGGATCACGTCCGGGTGCCGCAGGATCCTCAGAAGGATCTTGTCCGAGATCTGGTCCGGGCTGAACAGGCTCACCTCTGCAAAGACACGACAGAGGGGGCAGTTTGAGAGGAGACAGGAAAGCGTGGACCAGGAAACGACCTTGAGCCACAACACAACACAGGTCTCTGGCTAAACAGGCTCACCTCTGCAACAACATGACAGAGATGTTAGATATTGGTCTACTTTCTTTTCTTGTCTTTATTATTGGATTTAGCAAAGTTTGAGAGATGACGGCTTGAGATGTTGGCTTTAAAAGCTGGGTGCTACACTACCAAAATTTGTTTTTTCCTTGACAATCTTTGAGGTATTTTGTGGGTACATTTTACCTCCTTGTTGTTGCATTGCTGTTTGCTTGTGTTTTGATGGAAAATAATAATAATAATAATAATAATAATAATAATAATAATAACAATAACAATAAAAACAATTGTATAAGAAGATGCAGTGGCTGTGGAAGTGACAGTGATGACTGGAACTTTCAAGTAAATTCTAATGAATTCTAATTATAGTTTGAAGGTCATTCTGAAAGGTCTTCCAAAGTAAACCAATCAAATTCTTGGTCAAAGATGTTGTAATGCAGCAACATACAGTTAACTTGTTACATATTTGAGACAGGCTGCATATTTGTTGCTTCCCCATCATCTGACAGTGTGTTTACATAGTGTGACCACTGGTCACGAGTGATCTCATAAAATGGAGCCAAGAAGAACAGTGCTTATCAGTTCTAGATCTCTGAGTATGCAGCAATGCAAAGAGGCGTGGGCATGTAAGGCGTGTTGCAGTGACATTTGTTTATTTATTTACTGCCAACAGCAAGCGCATCATCTTGAGGTTCACCTCACGCGAAGTTTAGTGTTAAAAATATACAGCAATGGCCGGCAGCCATGTTTCAACATGAAATATGCATTACAGTGATGCAGAAGCCACAGTATGATGCTTATTACACAACACTACACTGAGTCATGTAGAATAACATAACATTGCAGCCCTCAGGCAGTAATGCCTCTGCTTTAGGCAAGGACATCAGAGGCACTCAAGCCTGCAGTTTTTAAAATAAAATATACAGTGCATATTAGGCTACACAGACGCAACCTAACAACAGGTGAATATTCATACATAAATGAATGAATGAATGAATGAATGAATGAATGAATGAATGAATGAATGAATGAATGAATGAATGAATGAATGAATGAATGTTAATCCAATTTCGGTTTGTTCTCAGGCAACAACTTAATATCACAATTCATACAAAACATGCAGATCAATGTGCTTTAACAGTTGGATGGGGAAAAGACACAAGTTTGTCAATGGTTAAGTATGCCAGGTAGGTAGCTTGGTCAAAGAAGTTTTTAAAAATCTCTCTCCTTTCCCCATGGGGAGCCCAACCCCTGACCTCCAACCTTAGCCATCCCATAATGCCTCCTGCTGCGTCTCTTCGCGTTGGTTTCCGCGGTAACCTTGACTTTGCTTACCAACAGCTACTTATGAGGTGTGCCTCAACCAGCCAATCATAACATGTCATCGGTAGCCAAGCCATAAAGGAGAGGATGGATTGTTGCACAGTGGAGTAATATTGACTGTGCTATGCTGTGTGTGTGTGCGTGTGCGCGTGTGCGTGTGCGTGTGCGTGTGTGTGTGTGTGTGTGTGTGTGTGTGTGTGTGTGTGTGTGTGTGTGTGTGTGTGTGTGTGTGTGTGTGTGTGTGTGTGTGTGTGTGTGTGTGTGTGGTTTGACTTTTCTGCGCCCTGCTCTGTCACCTAGCACCTATCTCCCCCTGGTCTCCTGCTCCTGGCCATATTTCCATCTAATCTCTTGTCTGGCCTGTCACAGGGCTGGAGTGGACAGTTTGCTCATGGTGGGGTTTGGCATTTAGACTTTGTTTAGTCAGGAGAGGTTAAGTTCTCTTTGAGACATTGAGACTAAGGGTCTCCTTGAACAGAGAGTCCCGTTCAAAAATGGTCCCACACATAGTTTCGGGCAATAGAGAACCCACACACATGCGCGCGCACGCGCACACACACACACACACGCACACACACACCTCGATGAGCTCCTTTTCATTTAACATTGATTTAGCCAGGAGAGATCTGAGTAGTGAGGCTATGTGTGTAGCAAGCCATGGTGGCAAACACATCGTTTATGAGGTGTGAGCCACAGAGAATACAAGATGAATCTTACCATCTCTGTGTGAGCTGTAGGACTACACTTCATACGAATGCTCAGCCCATGTACTCTTAAGAGCTAGTTTACATTTTGCAAAAATTCACCTTTGGACTTTATTGTAACATGAAAAAAACACCTTCAACACCCCACCCAGTTACTAATCCTTGCCTCAAAAGGTCTTTAGAGGACCAACAAAATTAAGTGTGACCAGGTCTTGTGTATTCATGAACAAAAACCACTGCATGTTATTTGAGAGAACATGTGAAACTCTCTGTGTGTGTGTGTGTGTGTGTGTGTGTGTGTGTGTGTGTGTGTGTGTGTGTGTGTGTGTGTGTGTGTGTGTGTGTGTGTGTGTGTGTGTGTGTGTGCGTGCGTGCGTGATAGCTCATCATATCCTACCTGTGGCGAGGAAGCGATGTGCGGCTAGCAGCAGCTGTGGTGAGATCTTCACTTTAGATTCGCTCTCGTGCTTGAAGGCAGAGAAGTCCCTCTTGTTCTTATTGGCCTCTACCTTCTTCCTCGTGCGGTTGTCCGCTATGAAAACACACACCATGCATTTTTTAGAATCACACGACTGATGGAATTACATAAGACTATACCACATCACATTACATTATACTTCGCTGACACTTCTCTAAAGTGTCTTACCGGGCGAATACACCGGCGGCGACAAGATTAAGCGCCAGACAATGACTGCAGTGTGCAGCAAGAGTGATATGAGCCATGGAAGCAACAGAGTATATACGTTAAAAGCCGAATGCAAGCATTCTGACATTCCAATTGGCTGTGGCAGCTTTCACTGAACCGCATCAGAGCTCATTTGCATGATATTCCCTCAAGTCCAACTACATACCGTCGCCCAAGTCCCTTGCTGCTCATTCACAAACGTTACCTTTCTCACCAATACTTACCACCATCATCACATTTAATTATTCATCAAGATTGGGAATATTACACTTTTCATACATTATCAGCTGGATCTTCTACAAGTCTTGCATTTTAAATTTCCAGTAATAGTCATTTTCAGCTGCAAAACGTACGGTGTTTTGGTCATACCAGTAAATATTAGTTTATTACTTAGTAAATATTCATGAAAACATAACATTTGGAAACAGGCAGCACAGTTGCAATGAGCATGCTATACTTGTAGTGTAGTACTACCGGTACTAGTATTTTGTGGTGCTCTGTATTTATTGTGTGGTGCTGCACCACAAAATGGTCCATGAATGTGAAATACTGCAACTTACTGTACTGGTCGGTCTCGTCCATGATCTCGGACTTGATGATCTCCTCTATGACGTCCTCCAGAGTGACCAATCCCTGCACCTCGTAGAAGGGGTCGCCCTCGCCCTCGTTATTTACCTTCTGCACGATGGCCAGGTGAGATTTACCTAAACAGGAGGAAAAGAACACGCACACAGACACATCGGTCAGTCCATTAAATCACATCACAATTAGCTGCCACTTTTCTTCAATGTGACTTACAGTTGTTTAGGTACAGGGTATTGGTTACAGTCTCTAAAGCAATGCAGGAGTTATGCTTAGGTGCCTTAAGTCCTTGAAGCCAGAACCTGTTGAGAGGTGTCAATATACGAAACATTAGCCCTTTTTACATGGGTTTACCAAATACAGAGTAGGCTTCATGTCTGCCGATATACACATTAGCCCACATAACAACTAAACACATCAGCCCTTTTACAGTGGTTGGCCAATGCAGAATACCACCTGTATACGTACAACAAACCATCAGCCTTTTACAGTAGTTGCCTATCACTATGGTTGCAGTGCACTACAAAACTACAGTTTGGCAATCAGAACAGGACTACTGGAAACAGAAGAAAATGTTCAAGGTGTATTCATCAACACTTGTGAACACACACAGGCGCGCACGCACACACACACGCACACACACACACACACACACACACACACACACACACACACACACACACACACACACACACACACACACACAGGCGCACACGCACACACAGGCGCACACACAGGCGCGCGCACACACAACCACACACACAGGCACGCACGCGTAAGGGGAAACACCATGTTGGAGTATTAAGAAATACCTAAGCACAGATTGGATTATCATTCATTACAGTGCGAGGGTGTCTACCAGAACTTCTAGTCCATGACACATTCAAGAGTCAATAATGTTTTTTGGAGGGGCTCAGACAGCAGGTGGTACAACCACAGCTAATGCCCATAAACTAATTTGTAATTGATTATTAATGTACTGCAATGAATATGCTTCCAAGATAATCCACTAAAAGCAAACAAAAATCATTTAATCCATTTAATAGTGGCATTAGTTGTGGTTAGACCAACCTGACGTGTGCTACCAATAAAACATCACTGACCCTCAGACCAATGTCTTTAAGCAACTGGGGTTTTCAGGGGACTTGGCTTGATGACTTTTCACCCTTCATCCAAAATGCATCTGGCCTTCTTATTTAGTCATAAGAGATCCTGCACTGAAGCTTAAGTGTAATGGCCACATTTTTCAGGAAACATTAGGCATGGAGCATACTGCCGTCAAGCTGCCATTCGGACACAAAACAAGGATTTGTCTTGGGAAAAAAATGAAAGGGAGGAATCCTGGCCATGTATTGTCAAACAACAAACACACAAAAAACTAAAATATGTGCGGATTTTCAAAAGCGTAGGCATCAACTGTTGCACGACAAACAGTTTTGCGTCATAGAAGAGTTGTGCAAATTCAGAAACGGCTTCCTTAATCCAGGAGACACACATACGCTAAAGGTTTCCCAATGATCCTTTATGCTGACACCAACTTGTTAAAAAGTTTAACTTAAACTACATTTATATTCTCTACTTGTACATGCATGCCATCTCCTTTTGCCCTGTGGCACATGTGAATACGGAAACAACTCTCTAGACCACTTAGCTAGAGTACCGGGACTTTTTACGCCGTACCATATCATGCTGCATTTCATTGGTTGTTGTTGTTGTTATTGCTGTATATTGGCACTTACTTTGCCATTTTTTGCACTGTTTATGATTAAACATGACTACTGACTCAAAATTGTAATTTCTAGCCATTGACTTGGCAGGATTCTGATTACATGGTCTTATTATATGATAGATTGAAACATTCAGCAATAGCAAAGGATGAAAGTTCATGACAGGCTTCAAGCAATGACTTGTCTTCCTAATCTCCTCCCACTGACTGCGCATGAAGCTATTGGTTACACACACACACACACACACACACACACACACACACACACACACACACACACACACACACACACACACACACACACACACACACACACACACACACACACACACACACACACACACACACACACACACACACGCTTACCAACAACAAACACCACATGTTTTCTTTCAAAACTCTCTCTCTCGCACACAAACACACACATTCACAAACACACACACACGGCCGCTGACAGCTTTTGCTGGGCCCAGGGCAAAGTTATCTGAAAGGGCCCCCTACAATGTAATGGGGACCCAATTCTGCCCCCCCTATCTCCCTGGGCCCGGGACAACATGCTCCTTTGTCCCCCGCTGTATGTGGCCCTGCACACACACACACACACACACACACACACACACACACACACACACACACACACACACACACACACACACACACACACACACACACACACACACACACACACACACACACACACACACACACACACACACACACACACACATAGGCAGCTGATGTTGAGTGCCAGAATCTCTGCTGCTGATGATGCCATTAAAGACGGTCTGTGTTGCTCTGCAGTTGCATCACATGAAAATTAAACTAATATGCGTCAAGTCAGTCAGTCTACCAAAAATTACATTAGTGCAAATAAAACTCATGATGCAATGTGGTAGTCCACGACCCAAACCGTCAACAGCCCCAATTCATCCCTCGTGGATATGAGGCAAAGTAATACACATGCCATAAATATTTGGTGTAGTGCAACCCGCTACGGCACAATGCAATACAAACACACTGTCAATCAAAGACTCAAAGACATACGTAGGCCTACACAAAGCTCAGACAAACAGACAGACAGATAGACACACAAACACTAACGCAGGCACAGATACACAGATTTTCTTCTGGGAGTTCCTTGTAAACGCACGCATGCACAAATACGCGCACATGCATACGCACATACACGCACACGCATGCACGGACACGTAAACACACGCACGCGCACACACACTTTCTTCAGGGAGTTCCTTGGTTAGTCACGAAGCCCCGGGCTACGAATGTGGAGCTTCCTTCTTCCTCATGCAAGCCCCTACAAAGGGCACAGTGTTTATGAAGGACACAGCACTTCAGGCAGTCTCTCTTCAGTCACTCTACTGCCTAGACCAGTAGTTTGACTCTGTCTGTTTGTCTCTTTGTCTGAATGTCTTTCTGTCTGTGTGTCTCACAGTCTGTCTGTCTGGTATTCATATGGTGAACTGCAGCACATCTATTCCCTGTTCCCACGCAGCGTGTCCCCCTCCTAGACTGTCCTGTCCGCACTCCCGTGTTGCCAGCCTAGACTTTCCTGTTCCCATGCCAAGGAGGACAGACCAGAGGGGGGTGGCTTGTCTCATTTGGGGAAGTGTAGTTAAGGGTAGGGAGAGGAATTTGCCTCACCCAGCCAGTTTCGAACCCGGATCATGTACTTTGATCAGGACACTAAGCCTTGTCCTACCTACAAGCGACTGTGCAACCATTGCGCTGCACCACAGACCACTTTATTTCCACATTGAATCCGTAGAGTCTAGCTCGTATGCTGCTATTACTCCATCCGCTGTCAATGTCATTGCGCCTTTTTAAAATGTCATATGTTAGGTCACGTCGCTTGCAGTCAGTGAGGACATGGCGTAAAAGGGAACATTGGCATGGCAGGCAGAGACACAGTGACACACACACAGCCCGTAGTGACATCACTAGTGACACAGCAGTGACTTCATCAGAGGAAGTGAAATCGTGTTCTGGATATCGGGTTTTCACACTAGAGTGTTCTGTGGCTGACCTGCCACCTTGGTTTTGCTTACACCACTGTCACTTGTCTGTCACTTGAAACCTTGATTTCGCTTGCTTGCACTGTCACTTGCTTGTCACCAGCCTGACCTGAAGTCAGCTCTGCTGATTTGAAAAGGCTTGAAAGACGAAGGTGGAACTACAGAGGCACCGAAAAGGAATGTATTTTAAAAGAATAACAAGAGGAAATAAGAAAAAAAATGAATGAGCAAATATTTCTAAAGAAAACTTCTGTCAGTCACACAACACACCTACAAGAACGGACACACACACACACACACACACACACACACACACACACACACACACACACACACACACACACACACACACACACACACACACACACACACACACACACACACACACACACACACACACACACACACAGTCGCCCAATGCCTCAAGATAGACAGAAGCACAGAGAGAGAGAGAGAGAGAGAGAGAGAGAGAGAGAGAGAGAGAGAGAGAGAGAGACAGACAGACAGACAGACAGACAGACAGATACAGAGAGAGAGGCAGAGAGAGAGGCAGAGACAGAGAGAAACAGACAGGCCTAGACAGACACTGAGAGGCGGACACGAAGACAGCAAGTGTGTGAGGTTTCGTGTGTATGTGAGAATGACAAGAGATCTCACTTCCTGTTTTACGGTGTAGAAGGATAGATAGCACACCAAGCAGACATCCTCCCTCCCCTCCCTTCCCTTCTCCGTGCTGTGCCCCCGGCCGCCACAGACACACTCAGCAAAATAAAGTGATGACAAGACATAGACATGGAAGGAAGAGTTGGCTAAAGGAGGAAAAGAGCAGAGGTGTGTAAAGTAGAAGTAGAAGTACATAGTGTATGATGAGCCTCGCTGCAAAATGACGTATCCATTTAGGAGCATGTTGGGGAACTGACATTGTTTGTATTGGCCATTGCATAGCATAGATTTAAAAAGTCAGTTCTCAAAATATCTGAATGGCAAGAATTCACACGTATACGTAGATGACAGGACGTCTTAACGGTTATTTCCAATAATAAAATGTTTGGGTCATAAAATGGTGCTTAGAGGTCATTTTGCAATGAAACTGTTCAAATGTAGTAGTAAGCTTAGTACCACGATGTTACATTACATAGATGCAACTATGTAATAGCGCACTGGTGGTTTTGTTATTATTTCCGAAAAATGTATTTCTACTTCTTCTTCTACTTACAACCAGGGCTGGTGAAATTCGAGTTTGGCTGGTAGAAAAGAACAACTTACTAGCCACTTGAACAAGTAGGGACTGTGTGTTTGGCTAGTAAGATTGACATCTATTAGCCATTTTGGCTAGTGATGAAAAAGTTAATTTCAAGCCCTGAGAAAGGATAGTGCAAGAGAATCTTGACAGCATAGAGAAGACCCCCGCCCCCGAATCCTATTACGACCAAGAAGATTACATCACGTCAGACACACACAACCACACGCACACACCACACACACACACACGCACTATATGCACACATAAACATATATGCACACACATGGGCACACGCAGGGGAACGCACATGGGCACGCGCACACTTACTTCCCCTGTGACACCGGCAAGATAGAGGAAATACAACCTGATTAGCTGTTCACCATCTTGATAGTGATAAGCACACAAGTGAAAGCAGAAAAACATCAGCTGTTTATCACACACACGCACGCACGCACGCACGCACGCACGCACGCACGCACGCACGCACGCACGCACGCACGCACGCACGCACTCACGCACGCACGCACGCACGCACGCACACACGCACACACGCACACACGCACACACGCACACACACACACACACACACACACACACACACACACACACACACACACACACACACACACACACACACACACACACACACACACACACACACACACACACACCTTCTGTTGTTTTAAGTTGTCAAACAACTGCTGAGTGAGTGAGAGTAATGTAATTTGCCAACGTGCATGTAGTATGTGTCTGTGTGGTAGTCTAGCTGCTGCATTAGCATTAGCTTTCTTTCTTTTTTCTCTCGTTTTTTCAAGTAATTTTTGGGCTTTTTGATATTATTATGACACGACAGCTGAAGAGGTGGTTGGGAGCGAGGGGTGGGACTGGGCTAGGGTTGGGAAATGAACTCGCGCCGGCATCGAACCCGAGTCCCTGGCATAACAGTACGGTGCCTTAGCCATCTGATCCTAAAGCCACCATTCTCTTTTCTATCCAGCACTCCTTTACTGTGTTGACAGCAGCCCACCAACAAAGGACAGAAATGAATCTCCCTCAGTTCAGCTGCGACTTTGGCGCCAGTAACTCACGTCACTCGTCTGTGCCAGTGCCATTTTTTGCTGCCATCACTAATGTCTGCGGTCTGTGCCACTGCCATTTTTTTTGTCACCTCACCAGAACCGATGATCACTTTTCAGCTGAACCAACAAGTAGAACCGGCTCAAGACCAGGGGACGGATGGAAACGAGCTAAAACACGAACGAACAGGAACGTGAGCCGGCGAAATAAAAACAAAGGAGGAAACACATGCACACAGACAAACAGACAGACAGACAGACACACACACGCAGGCACGCACGCACGCACGCACACACGCACACACACACACACAGACACATGCCTGCATGCACATGCGCGCACACACGCATGCATGCACGCACATACACGCGTAAAAAAGAGATCCTCTCTTTCGATTGCAACACAGTGCCTTATCAGCACGCTGGTTGAGAAATGGTTTAACAAGCCCTGCTATAAACACACAGGTGTGTGTGTGTGTGTGTGTGTGTATGTGTGTGTGTGTGTGTGTGTGTGTGTGTGTGTGTGTGTGTGTGTGTGTGTGTGTGTGTGTGTGTGTGTGTGTGTGTGTGTGTGTGTGTGTGTGTGTGTGTGTGTGTGTGTGTTGAAAACAGCAGAGGGAGTGTCAGGGAGCCCAACCCAGCCTGAGTACAGGGCGCAGCAGCATGCACCTCGTCAGGTAGGGTGTGTGTGGCATGTGTGTGTGTGTGTGTGTGTGTGTGTGTGTGTGTGTGTGTGTGTGTGTGTGTGTGTGTGTGTGTGTGTGTGTGTGTGTGTGTGTGTGTGTGTGTGTGTGTGTGTGTGTGTGTGGAAGGGGGGTGTTAGCCATGCCAAAGGGCACACAGTGAGAACTCATCACACACACACACACACACACACACACACACACACACACACACACACACACACACACACACACACACACACACGATCCTTTCTGAGAGGGGCGGAGCAACAAAGGAGGCATGTGAGAGACTTCTGCAAAGAAGAACTTCCAAAGGAGGAAGCAAACTGGCTGACAGGCACATGTGGCCTACGCCAATGGTTCTTAAACTTTTTTCTTAAAGCAACCCCTTACCTGTGTCCACGACAAGCCGCACATCCCCAACCCAAACTTTTACATGTGTATGCTATACGCACTAAAAAATATACTTAAAGTGATACTGTCCCATTTTTGGAAATAAGCTTATTTTACACCTCCCCTTGAGTTAAATAATATGGTTTTACCGTTCTTCTGTACTTTCAACTGTTCTCTGGTTATGGCAGTGCAAATTTTACCTCCAAGCTAACAGTTAACATTGAGTCCCATGAGACCAGTTAGCCGCCAGCTGGTCTCATTGGACTCAATGTTAACTGCTAGCTTGGAGTTAAAATGTGCACGGCCATATCCAGAGAACGGTTGAAAGTACTGGAGAACGGTAAAACCGTATTACTTAACTCAAGGGGAGGGGTAAAATAAGCTAATTTCCAAAAATGGGACAGTATCACTTTAAGTCATTCATTGCAGTGACTCTTGCTTGAGACATTAATCAATACCTTGATGACTTTGAATGGAGACCAAAACATGTTTTAATTTGGTTTTGATTTGATTTAATTATAATGCTCCCACGTAGAATTTTGGTCACAACCTCAACATAAACAAAATTCCGCAGTGCACCCCCTACAATCATTGGCAGACCCCCAGGGGGTACCCGCACCCCAGGTTAAGAACCACTGGCCTACGCAGCGACTACTAGTCTCTCACCATCGCAGTGCACATGTAGCCTACGCAATGACAACTGGCTGAGAGTGAAGATTGTACACATGATCCCAGGAAAAGGTGCAGGACAAATGCTGACTCAACGACAATGACAATAAAGACAATGGTCGAAACGTAATCTTGCCATGGAATTTAAAAAAAAGAAAGAAAAATAGATTTTAAGCGTGTGGACTCCTCACAAACTTAACGCAATGACAACTCTCATCATCCAAGAACAGCAAGATTAAGATTCAGACTCAAGCAAGGCGCAAACAGCCTAGTGTGCACAGTGCACAAGATTAATTTAACCATTTAACAAGAGCGGAGAATTTAATAAAATGAAAATGGATGCAAGTGTGCTGCACGTGTGAATCCTCTTCCGTTTTTGAATAGCCAAGCTTTCAGTCTCAAAGACTTTCCTCAAGGCACAAAGCATGCATTCAGATGCCAATAGCTTCATTCATTTGATAGGTCTTAACACTGTAGAGGATTTAAGTTCACACAAACATACACCACGGGTCACACAAACACACAGGAACCAAGACACACAGAAGCCATGGCTATTTTCAGACGGTGTATAACGCCAAAGACTGAGTAAATCTTCTTTGGTACTCTAAAAATATCCTCAGATGTCCAAGTGTGTGTGTGTGTGTGTGTGTGTGTGTGTGTGTGTGTGTACAATGAACATGAGTCAGCAAATCAGTGTACACAGAGAGGGAGCGGAGGGTGAGAGAGCAAGAGAGAGAGAGAGAGCAAGAGAGAGAGAGAGATGGCCACCACCACCATCACCATCTCTCCTCCCAATAGGCAGAGGGTTTTTGGAGTCACTGTTTGGACCGGAGTCAAGCTCCACGGGGCTCCAATAAACACCAACTGTTCCCCAAACAAACAGCCGGCCTGGCCTGGCCTGCCTGAGTGTGGAAGCATGAGTGTCTCCCTGTACTGCCTGTCTGTGTGGAGGATCCCACCGGGTGACCGTCATGTGTGCTTAGCCCTGCCTGCCTGCCTGCCTGTGAGTAGCGGTTCCTAACAAGGGCTCTACAGGAGAGTAGTGGTTCTCAACAGGGGTTCTCAAGGAGGCCCTGAAGATATTCCAAGTGATGTGCTGCTATTGATTTATTTGAGTTTTAACGTTTATTGGCTCAGAGGTGGGCCCCTAACATTTGCAAACATTTCAAGTGGGCCTTCGGCCCTAGTGGGCCCCTGGTCTATTTCATTTCTTAATACTAAGGGGGAGGGTGGCAGGCATATTATAAGTTCAATGGGGGTGAACGTCATGGGGACAAAGCTACTGGTGGGGAAGATCCCGTCGGTGCGGTGACTGTGTTGTGTTTAGGATCGCACCAGGTTGTGGCAGTGTTGTGCGTTTAGGCTCTGCATCTCCCTGCAGGTCTGCCAGCAAGGAGCAAGGGCTGGTTCTAGTCAATTTGGTGTCCTAGGCAAGGCAAGCGCCCCTTTCTGCCTTGAGCATTTAAAAATTGGCATCTGTGATCATTACATCGCACATCTGATTGAGCCTATGTGGACGACGCTGGAGCATACCTGTCAACCACCTGTCTACCAAAATCCGGGAAAATTCCCATACTTTAAGCCAAAATTTGGGAAATTTTCTAAAGGCCAAATCCTGACAGTCAACGGGATGACAGAGACGGATCGGACGGTGCATTCTGCTTTTCACAACAGTCCGAGTGCGAAGACAGTCGGTCTAAAATCCCCTGTCCAGCGCACATATTAAATGAGCAGACAGTGTGAAAAGCAATGAAATATCAGTTTCTCCTTGTTGATTTGTCGCTAAAGTTGTCTGGGGCTCGTGCAAAACTTTGTGCTGGTGCGGGTTGTAATTAGGTTAATTGCATGAATCGCTGTTCCGAGGCTGTTTGCGTTGTATGAACTGACGGTTTCTGTGAGGCAAAGAATGGGCGCGCAGCCGCGCACACGCGCACACGCTCGAGGATGACAGCTTGTTTTTTCAAGGAACTTGGTGGCATCTGGCATAAAATCTACTGGCAGGTAGCTTGATAAGCAAGACCCCCTCAGTCTCTCTTCAAGAGGGGTTGTGTTTCGTCGGGCTAGCTGACAGGGTCGTGGGCATAATTGACCAATGGTGTTTTTTTAATAATATGAAAAATCGGGATATTTCCGGGAAAATGTCAAATCGAGAAGAAAGCGGGAAAAGTCAAAATTAGGGAGTTTCCCGGGAAATTAGGGATGGTTGACAGGTATGCCCTGGAGTGGTGTGTTAGACCAGTATCTCCCTGTGTGACGGTGCGGTGTGTGTAGTGCTCCATCTCCCTCCCTGTATGAGGGTGCTGTGTGTGTAGTGCTGTGTCTCCCTGTGTTATGGTGCTGTGTGTGTAGTGCTGTGTCTCCCTGTGTTATGGTGCTGTGTGTGTAGTGCTGTGTCTCCCTGTCTGCCTGACTGGCCTAACTCGGTGGGAATGGGATCACATCATCAAAACAGCAGGCCAAGCCCCCAACTACCCACCAATGGCAGCAGCCCGACACTGTCAACTGACTGAGCGTGCACAGTGCACACACACCAAACATACACACGCACTAAACCACCTTACCCAATGTCTGCGCCGCCCTACAGTAAACCGATGAGCATGCGTGCATGCACTACACACACACACACCACACTGTCAACTAATGGAGCATGCATGCGTGCGTGTACACACACACACACACACACACACACACACACACACACACACACACACACACACACCAATGGCAGCGGCTCTAGTCAACTGATGGGATGGGTGCATGTCAAACAGCAATGTTTTGCACTGTCCACTCAGGGCTGTGGGCTGGAATGGAGATGACGCCTCCAGGCTGTGTAGGACTGGGCTGACTGGACAGAGTCAATGAGGCTTTAGTACAGTGGTTCTTTAGTACAGTGGTTCTTTAGTACAGTGGTTCTTTAGTACAGGGGTTCTCGACCTTTTTTTAACAAACGCCCTCTTGGCCTCATCACAAGCCTGCCAATGCCCCCTTCACATCATCATAAGCCTGAAACGCCCCCCTTAGTATTAAAAAATGAAATGGACTAATGCCCCCCAATGGGAACTAAGCACCGCCCCCTTTCAACTGTATCCTTCTCAACGCCCCCTAGAGCTCCCCAACGTCCCCTGGGGGGCTGTACCGCCCCCGTTGAGAAACACTACTTTAGTAGTAGCGCACGTCAGGGTCAGACATTCTAAGAGTATATTACACTAGAATCTCTGGTCTCTTGGTCAGGGTGGTGCAACTAGAGATGTACCGGATCCTGATTTTTAGGGTCCTGCCGGATACCGGATCCACTGCTTAAGATCCTGCCGGATCCGGAACCGGATACCGGATCCTACGAAAGGGTTGAAACACATAGCCTACTCGCACACGTGGGCCCTTTTTATCACGTTGGCTCAAACTATTTTGACTGAAAAGCCTCGGCTACCGGATCCTCTATCCTGGAACCGGTTCCGGATCCTGTGAAAACCCTTATTATCCTGCCGGATCCGGATCCGGAACCACAGGTAATGCCACTATTGTATGGATTAAATGGTTTTAATGGATTATCTAATTAATTCATTATTAATTACTTAGTTACTTACTTGGTATTACTAATTAATTAATTTATGGGCAATATCTGAGGTTGTACTACCTGACTACCTGACTACCTAACATTCCCATTGATGTGAAGTATAGTATGGGACTGGACAGAGTGGCTATGCATGTACAAGCTCACAATAAGCGAAAATGGGAATTCCGTTTTGGGATTCTTTTCTTGAAATCCCCAACGATGTGAGACAGGTAGAGAGTTGTTGCCGTTTGGGTTACAATGTTGTGAAATGTGCCAAGACG
>NC_085859.1:49881457-49956457 GCF_034702125.1 Engraulis encrasicolus | reverse complement strand
CTGAGGGCCATTTCCCTGCCCTACCCCATCCCTCCTCTCTCCCCCCAGTTTCCTCACACATCTAACTATCCAGACTATACAAATACGTTAAAAGTTCAAAAAGGAATGGCATCATTAACATCATTTGTTATTGCTTATTACACATTTTAGAGTAGGGTTGTTTTCCACGAGACCACCCGTCCTCTTTCTGCTATTGACTAGGGCTCCTAGTCCCTACTTCCATCATAGACGCACATGACAACCTTGGCCAACCTTGGTGACATGAAAACAACGTGAGCTGCTAACCTTTCTTGAACTCCTCAAGCATGGAGTCAAGCTTGGTGTCGTGGAAGACGAAGTGGACTGGGTGGTTGTAGAACTTGGTGATGGTCTTCAGCGTCGTGCAGTCGTCGGGGTCCACGAAGGCCAGGTCCTTCACGAACAGAATGTCCACAATGTTGGAACGGTCGTCGTCGAACACGGGGATGCGCGTGTAGCCACTCTCCATGATTTCGGACATGGTGTTGAAGTCCAGGACTGCGTCGCTGCTGATCATAAAGCAGTTGGTGATGGGGGTCATCACGTCCTCCACTGTCTTGGTACGGAGCTCCAGAGCCCCCTGGATCATGTTGAGCTCCTCTTTGACCAGGTCGTTGTATGGCTCTGTCACCCTCAGCATCTCCACGAGCTTCTCCCTGTTATACACCGTGCCAATCTCCTGACCCAGCGCACAGTCCAGGAGTTTGCTGATGGGCCAGGACAGCGGAAACGTGAGCAACATGAAGAACTTGGTCAGCACGATGGTGTTGGCACCGACTGCCAGGCCGTGCCGAGAACACAAGGCCTGGGGTATGATCTCACCGAACACGACGATGCCGCTGGTGGAGGCTATCACAGCACCAAACCCAGAGCCGATCAGGTCGTCTAGCAGGATGGTGAGTGTGGTGTTGACCAACACGTTGCCGAGGAGAAGTGAGCACAGCAAGTAGTTTCCTTTCCGTCGTATGGGCTCAATCTTACTTGCATACTTCTTCTCCTTGTCTGTACCACATTTTTGTACGATTCGCAGCTCCATGGGGTCCAACGCCATGAGCCCGAGGTTTAGCCCACTGAACATACCTGACAGGACCAGGAGGCAGCAGATGAGTATGATCTGAAGCCAGAGGGGCAGTAGACTCCCGGGCTCCTCAACCACCTGTAGCCAGCCGTCAGGTTTTCCCAAACGGTACCATTTACCATCCTGTTGTTGTTTGACACACAACCCATAGTCTTTGTGTGGCTCGTTCTTCCGAAGCTGTTTAACTCTTAGACTCAGAACCGCTGCTGTACCTTTTGCATTTACTGTCATGTTAGTCCGAATGTCAATATCTTTGGTAAAATCGCCACAAGTCCTATTAAAAGCTCCATCGTCATCCTCAATATCTTCGTCCTCGTCGCGTTCCGTAAACTTAAAATGTGATGAAGTGTTATTGCTGATTTGTAGCCCATAGAGTCTGAGATGGATGTGACTGTCCTCGACTACCTGGATGATCCCTTCCTCGTTGACCGTTGCCTCCTTGGTGCTTTGTAGCACCCTCATGCCAAAGATTCGGATGTTACTGCCCTCGGTGACTGCTGTCCCCGAACATTCACCAATTCCACTCCATAGGAAAACTATTACAGTCAGAATATACCTCTTCCCACTCCATTCTGTCGCCATGTTTGTTTCACTCTCTGTGAAATGAGACTTGACGTCACCTAGCCATTTCACATGGCCCGCCTGTCATTAGCATAATAGCACCGCGACTCCTATCTGCATTCGAGACGTCAGAAATAGATCGAGCCCACCACGCTGGCTAGTTTTAAGGTAGACTGGAAGTTTTAAGGTGGATCTACACAAAAGGATGATGCCATCCACTCGTGCTTTTTTCTTCTGTTCACTAAATCCGAACGTGACATTTCATACCTTTTTTAATTGAGCAAGGAAGAAACTATTATCCCTTAACGGCCAAGCAAACAGAAGCACATTAAATCACAAGTAAATATACATGGTATTTTCAGTCAATTTATCTAAACCTGCATATGATATTTTATTATTATTATTATTATTATTATTATTATTATTATTATTATTTAAGAATAAGCATTACTTTAGAGTTCGACTTAGCGCTGAGCTGAGCAGGTCTTTTACAGATTGGTTCAAGCTTGCATTACGAATAATACCAAGGGAATGAAAAGCCTGGGAAGCGCCAGCTCACGACACCCTAGCTCCCTCTTGTGGTGTACTTTTGGAATTACACTAACATGACTAAAGCCAAAATGTCCATGTCAATAAGAGCTGACAATCAGGAACTCAAGCAGCTCTTTCCTTGGAATGGGGAAGAATCTGAGCTTTCATGGGAATAAAAAGTTGAAAACAATATGCACAAGAGGGTATGGCAACAACTAAAGTGTATTTATAGCCTGTTTGCGCTATTCCACTGTTGGGGTTTGCTGCTGATTTTCAAGAAACCATTCTTCATCTCACTCCTTTTGATTTACACATTTGTCTTGTTAGGTCAAACTAAAACTATGTGCTCTGATTACTGAATGACACTTGTGGCTATGAAAATCATGCAGGATGTATCTCATCCAAACTCCAGCCTCTCCACCCTGCTGAAACCAGGCAGGTGACTATGGAGTCTACATGCAGGCCTGAAAGACTGAGCAGGGCCCATTACAGCTTTCGACAGGACCCTGGACAAAGTCATGTGAAAGGGCCCCCTCCCCAATACACAGAATGTAATGATGACCCAATTCTGCCAATTCTGTTACTGCTACTGTATGACAAAAACACGGCAAGTCATGGAAAGACACCTAGTTTATCAATAATATTCCAATATGTCGACACTATATCCTCCAAGCACACATAAAGAACAGATGAAATGAGTGTATGGTCAGTTTATTATAGTATCAGTATCGCCAATGAGGCCCACTGTATCCACAAATGACAACAGAACAAACAAATACACATGATAAGAAAATGCTGAGTTTGAGTAAGTACCAGGAATATAACACCATATACACACACTAAGACGTCCACATTTCAATAAATAAAGTGCAGCATATAGGCCTACTGTACATTGACTAGACTTACAAGGATTGGCATTCAATGCCAAATGGACATGCTTTGTGCTACCGAAATGACTGCTGACAAAGGAACGCTTGAAAATAAGACACTGGTGGTGGTCCATCATTCTCAAAAGAGGGGGAAAAAATTCTAAAGGCAAAAGATGAACCACACACCAATGAGCTCCCATACTGAGGAAGGGCCAGGGTGGCCCGAAATGTCACACAAATAAAAATGGATTAAATGGGTGCTCATCGGTGTGCGGTTCATCTTTTGCCTTCATGAACTTTATGCTTTGACCCTCCACCCGAAAAAAAGGATGTGGATGTTTGTGAGATCTGACTGGGAAAAACAAATAGTGAGAATAGTTGTCTCAAATTTGCATTACTACTTGTATATTCAAGTACAGTATAAACAATGTTGTTGATCAACAACGGAACATTCTACTCTGGGGTAGGGCCGGGGCGGGGGGTATTCCACAACCGTATCTCACGCATTTCGTGAATGAATTTTCGTGGTGCATTCACGTTATTGCCCGCCTTTCGTAAAGTCTTCACGAAAATAATAGATTAATTTTCACGCTGCCTATTCACTTGAATTGCCCGACTGTTGCCTAGCGACCCACTAGTTTGATGCCCTTTCGGTAGCCTACCGTCACATGGTAATCAAACATTTCAAACAAGCAATTTAGGGTTAGGTTTAGGGTCAAGGTTAGGGTTAAGGTTAGGGTTAGGGTTAGGTTTAGGGTTAAGTAGGGTTAAGGTTAGATTTAGGTTTAGGTTTAGGGGACATAAGACATAAGTACCGAAAGGGCGTCGAATTAGTGAGTCCTGAGTGTATCAGCAGTGTTCTGTCAGCACCCCCTCCCCGCCCCTGCAGACGTTTGGATAACCATAGCAGCAGTGGGGCAATTCAAGTGAATAGGCAGCGTGAAAATTAATTATTGTGAAGACTTTACGAAAGGCGGGCAAAAACGTGAATGCACCACGAAAATTCATCTCTTTTTTTCGTGAAAACTTCACGAAATGCGTGAGATAGGGCTCTATTCCAAGAACCTGGCTCAGTAGTAAACCAGGTTATGTCAACCATGAGGTGGTGGTAAATCATGAAATAGAAAAGCCTAGAATCTTCATACTTAACTGGACACCTCTGGACTCTCTATTTGCAGGTTTACCACTTCCTGAAGGATAACGTAGCCAGGTTTATCACGTAACCAGCTTCTTGGAATACCTTGGTTCCTGAGCAGGATTGGTTAGTTCATGTTACCATTTATCATATAACATTATCTGTCCTTATGTACAGGGAAATGACAGGGAATGATGACAGGGAAAATCTACTCAGGAACTGAGGGAGCTAAAGACAATTCCTCTTTACTGTCCTGATTTTCAATACACTGTATGTCCTAAATGTGTTGTAAATGTGTTGTGTTCTTTGCTTGTTAGGTTTTGGGCTCGTTTTTGGTGGAGCTGTGATGCGTTTGCTGTGCAGCGTGCATGCACACTTTGCTATTTTGATGCATTCTGGTTAGAATCCAGTATGCATTAAACTGGCAAAGTGCGCATGCACGCTGCATAGCAAAAGCATCACTGCTCCATCAAAAACGAGCCCTTTGATCCACACATGGAGATAGAGCACATGTTCATAAAGAGATGTACATTAACTATGTATTCCTTCCAATCAGTCCACTTCTGCTTCAAGACTACTGCTCTTCCTGCTCGGTGATTGGCCATTTGGATGTATGATGTCCACAGTGAAGCTGATGGTTTTGGATCGCAGGAAACTGTAGGTGTTGTCAAAGCGTAGGACATCTGGAAAAGACAAATAAAGAGGAAACAAAGGATCAGCAATGTAGTAAATGCAGGAATATATTGAACATCTTGAAAATATCCTACCCAAAAAAGAGATCTCCTAACTCCCTACCAATATCATGCAAGCATGCTCTCTATATTCATGTATTTAGCACTCCTGCAATGCATTCAATAAAATGGTTAAAAATGGTTCAGAAGTCTTGTGTTCCTGGTCTTATTGAAATTGCATTGTTGCGCAATTATAAAGTAGATTACATTACATTACACTACATTATAGCTGATGCTTTTATCCATGGTTACAATCCCTGGAGCAGTGTGGGGATGGGAGCCTTGCTCAAGGGCACCTCAGCCATGCAGTGTGGTAGCGAGTGGAAGGGTGGGATTTGCAACCCTCTGCATCTCCTTACTTGAACATGCACTAGCACTTTACAGCCACTACACTGCCTGGCCTTCTACCTCTTGCTTACCTTGCTCTTTGTACTGTATTATGTCTTATTGCACTTTTCAATGTTTATTTGTATGCGTAATTCTCTGTTATTTATAGCCCCTCATCTTTTCTTGTTTTTTTGTCTTTGCTATTTGTATTTGTGTTGTTAAATTTGTGAGCAAACCAAAAGTCATTCCTAGCAGCTGTCTGTTATACTGCTGATATGGCTACAATGAACTTGAACTTGAACTTGATATAGCCTTTAAGAGTGTGGGTTTCTGAGCATTCTATGAAAAGAAAGCGTTCTGTAACAATGTGAGATTCTACAATTCCATATTTTATTTAATGAGGCCCAGAATTCTATAGAACTTTCATTACACTCTTAAAGGTACACTCTTAAAGGTTAGCCTATAGCTACTCCCATTAGGTTTCAGTTGCTGAGCGAGCTGCAGTACTTACAGACTCCGGGCTCGGTGCAGGTGTGGCAGCCTGTCTCAGGCACCAGGTGACAGTTGTACCTGTCGCTGCGCACCACCTCCCTCATCTGACTGGCACTCTGCCACTCCCCCATCCGCTCCTTCAGATACACCCCGAAACCAATGTCCGCATCCTCAGTGGAGAACTGCCACCTGATGCGGCCCCAGTGTTTAAAGAGAGCAGAGAAAGAAGAGAGATATTCATATTTTAACATGGGTATAATTATCACTTTATTATTAATATTACTATTCTTATTATTATTATTACTACTACTATTATGAATATGACAATGTGAAAAGGGGATTGAAAGAAATCCGTGTGTGTGTGTGTGTGTGTGTGTGTGTGTGTGTGTGTGTGTGTGTGTGTGTGTGTGTGTGTGTGTGTGTGTGTGTGTGTGTGTGTGTGTGTGTGTGTGTGTGTGTGTGTGTGTGTGTGTGTGTGTTTACGCGCATGTGCACTACAGATATGCAGGGCAACGTCCAAATACTGAATACATTATATCCATTCAGAAGTAGTTGAGTATCAATTGGGATGCACTAAATGTTGTTGAAGTTGATGCCGTTATTGAAGTTGTAAATGTTTGAAGACATCAGTGAGCGTCTCACCTGAGAACAGACCCAGGCAGTAAAACTTCATACTCCAGCTGATGGGACGAGCCTCTGCTGATGGACACCGCGTTCTCATAATTGATCTTCTTGGACTCGCGCACGTAGTAGGACCTGGGCACCGTGCCGCCATATTTTATCTGTTTCCAGAAATGCACACAGATAATAATAATAGCTGTATTTGTATAGCACTATATCACACAAGGCATGCAGCTCAGAGTGCTCAACAAATGGGAGAAAAAAAAGCAATGTTAAAGATGGAGTTAAGATAAGTAGAAAGGAGAGACAGAAACAAGAGAGAATAGCAAGAAGACAAAAGAATAAGACATAGATAGAGATTGTAGAGGCATAAGATCCACATAGGTTGGGCCCAGGATTCTTCGAGGCATTAGGTCCACAGTGGTTGGGTCCAGGATAAGTGATTATCACACTGAATTTTGGTGCTCAGATGTGGCCCCTGGTGGCAACAGGGATGAGGGAACTCCCTTTTCACTTGATTCATGGTTTATAGTGGGGCAAAACAATCTGCTTTAGATGGTGTTAAGCATGTGTGGTGGTAAACAACTGAATTTTACCCAAAAAAAATCATAATCTGGCTAGCATGGTAGTGGGACTGACATAATTTGGGGATGTATGAATGCCGTCAACATTGGAAATCTAAATGACACCTAAAGAAGCATGCATGTCAACATGTACTGTGACTGCAGAGGCAGATCATGATACTCTCCATAGGATTTCATTCAAAACTCACACCCATCTATTTTAGCCAGGTGCAGACTCAAAATGTACAATTTCAATGTACTGAAAGGTTGAAACACACACCGATGACCTCCCTTTTAATCCCTTTTCATTTCGAAATGAAAAAAATAAATAAAATAAATGTAGCTGCTGCCAAAGGTGGTTCTACAAAGTATTAAGCAAAGGCTGTAAATACTTTTGTAAATATGATTTCTTTGTTTTTTATTTTTTTTATAAATTTTCTGTCTGTCAAGACAACTTGTTTTTCAGATGGTCATAATGGAATAATTTGTGTAGGATTTTGACAACAGAGATTCATTTGTAGCATTTGGAATAATGCTGTAAGATAATAAGATGTGAAAAAAGTGAAGCGCTGTGAATACTTTCTGGATTGACTGTATACATTTAGTAATATTACTCAATCAATGGGGCACATGACTCTAAGCACTCATGGTGTTCAGTCTTAGAGGATTCATTGTTTTTCTTCAGTATTATACCGTTGAGTACTTACCTTGCCAACACTGCGTTTTAGCTGGGCAGATCCTATATACTTTAGGTCACAGGAGGACACTTTGCCTAACCACAGTCAACCAAATCGTCTGAGGACAGAGCACAGCCCATTTGTTTACTGTGTTCTTGTGTGATGTAGCGTATGTGTTGGCAATCTGCCAGCCACTATTGTCGGCTGGCCAATGACTACTGGGGTACCCTCTGATGTTCACTGTCTTCTGTACCCGTGGCTGTCTGTCCATACTATGTATTGTCCTGTTGTGTTTTTCTTTCCATTCAATGTCTTTCATGTTGGGGGACGTGCCAAAACAAATTACCATCAACTGTGTTGGCATGGCAATACACTTATTGAATGTTGAATCTTGAAACTAGTCTTGTGCTTGTGTTTTTCCTGTGTCTGGTTGTCAGTTGTTATCGGACTTGTCCAGACTACCTGTCTGTCTCTCTATGTACATGATGGAAATGCTTCACTGTAATGAGTGGTTGTAATAAGATGTGGATGTTGAGTTCATCTTTCTTATGGGCTTTTAAAGTGGCCTGACCTGTACAGATGTCTGGAGTGAAACTAAGCCAATCAAGAGCCATCATTACTGCTACAGCAGCGGCCGTTGCATGAAAGACCTCCTGAGGTACTGATACCGCGATATGAAGAAACAGTCTGCCTCCTTTTAGGAAGTAAAAAACATTGAAATACATTATGAATATAAGTGGAGAGTGAACCAATCAAATCAAATCAAAGCTCGTGGTTCAGTTGTACTGTACACATCAAGTCACCTAACATTCCCAACGATCCTGGCTTAACTGTCACATTCACATTTGAAACAGTGACATTATCCTATCTTCAGGTTTACAATGACAGACTGGAGATGACCAGAAGATGAATGCGATTTTTGTGTGTGTGAATAAAAATATAAAAGTTATAATCATGCTAAATTCTTCATGCAAATTAGATCATGAGTCAACCATATCTCAACGCATCATATACAATTTTTCTATGTGACAGATACCATAATCATATATTTTATCAACAACACCTTTAAAAATATCCATTGATATAGCACAGAATATCAAAATGAAACAGACAAGTGACTAGGAAAACAATTAAGGCACTAATTGGAACTAATAAGGAACTAATTGGAATTGACCACTTGGAATGTATGGCCATTTCAATATCTTTTTCAAAACTGCATGGTTTTTTTTCCTGAAGAGAGGTTACAACAACACCCACACAGCAACCGATATTCAAATCACATGTTTGTTTCCAGACATTTGCATGTTATCTGTGCTCTAGCTTGTCAGCCGTTGTTACCCATGTCTTGTTTTGTTGTGGTGCTATATGCGTCTTTCAATACCTCCAATTCAACTGAAGGCCTCTGAGCACACACGCTGTCAATTCAGTTGTAAAATAAAATAATCCTCATAACAGAGATATTCAGTATTTATATTAAATTTATTAGGAAACAGGTTCGGGGGTAGGTAGGTAAGGGGAGAGGGTAAAGAATTACAGTATAGTACCAGATTTGAATATTTTGATGAGGTGTATACAATTTCTTCTTCATACAACCGTCTTCACACAACTAACATACAGACACACTGAGGCCCCTTGTCTGGTCCAGTCATCCATTCATCCATTCCATCCATCCATCTACTTCCTATGGTTACAATGCAAACACAAACTACTTTGTATGACATGGACTTGTGCAGGACAGCTTTGGCCAATGAGAGCCCTCTCTCTCTCCACCAGAGGTTGTGTGTGATTGGCCACAGCCAAGGGGGGTCCTACGAGCCTTTCTTGGGAGTTCCCTCCTCTTCGCAAGGCTGAGTGAACTTTTTCCTAAAGTTAAGTATCTATACAGAGGCACAGACAACACGTGCAATGAGTGGGGTCAGTCGGGGAGAGGATGCCGCAGTCAGACAAGACAAAGCAGGCCTGCTGGCTGCCTGCAGAGCCCACTAGCTAAGTTTACAAAACAGAACATGCTCTGCACTCCTACGCCTCACAGTCCGGTGCGTTAACGGAAAGGACTTAGCTCAAATAAAGAAGGAAGATCTCCGGAGCAACTCAGATGTGGATGTTTACCTTTTTTTCAATTCATATAGGTGCAAGACTAACGTTACTTGGGTGAAGACGCCATGTCGAAATGTTAAGTCTTAGACCTTTACACAAATGTAAACATCCATATCTGAGTTGCTTGGCCACAAGCTCTGAGTCTGGCCGTGTCGCAGCTCATGACAGCTGTTGAGTCAGCAGGGTGAGAAAACAGTGTCACGTGTCGTGACCGAGCCAGAAGCGGCCGAGCCAGAGCCAGGACACCCGCAGGCTTCTGTTTTGAAACCCGCTACCGTGACGATTACGGAACTCTCATGAGTGGGAGCATGTGATTCATTAGGACATTGCTATACTGCACACAGTCACTTGATATAACATAGAAATACTGTTTTTTTTGTACTGTTGCTGCTGCAATTTTAGACAGTGCAGAAGCTCTCTGGATCGTCTGAATAAAAGTCCTTGAATCCTAAACAGCTGACGCAGCAGTGAACATGACTGTCAACAGAGCATGAGACCATTTAAATTATACATCACAAAATCAATGACCACAATACTTTCTGACTGGCACTGAACATGACAGTCAAGCTACAATATGACTATTGAATTTGTAGAAGTTTACAAAAGCAGATCACAGAAGAAAGAAAGACCAACTGCAATCACTAATTTGGAAAGGATTGGCAAGCAAGCAAGGCTGGGCAAGGCTCCAAGCAGAGCGGCTTGATGATCATATGATGTCTAAAGCTACTGAGAGGAACCTGTGACATTTCACACCAGGGTTCAACATCTACAGGCCGTGTCTTTAGCCTGACCTCATGAGAACACGACCCACCTTTACACTCACCCCCCAGCAGCCAATCATGGGACGCTACCATCCAGTGCCACATACTGTACTGGTTTTACCTGTCAATTTGAACCCTAATTCAGGGGTGAGGAACCAATGTCGGAACAGGCACCAAGAGTCTGGAGCCTTGGGCTGAACAAACAAACGATGCTACAGCGATACTAGAGATACTACAGCATATGCAACTGTGACCTGATTTACCATAACAATGTGACATTCAACTAAATCAAACTTCAAACGTGCATGTGAGAGAAAGAAGGCGAGTGAGAGAGAGACAGAGAGAGACAGAGAGACAGAGAGAGAGAGCAAGTGTGTATACGGTAAGGGTGGGGAATCTAGTAGTCTACTGTATACTGTCTGCCTCGAGGGCCTTGAAGCTGTCTCATCCAGCCCGGCCCCCGACATAATTTCAATGTTATGCGGTTTCACATGAAATCAATACAGGCCCAAAATGCAGGGGGAAATCCTGGCTTGTGTCCATACCATAGTGGCTGCGGCCCTTAGAGGAAATAAATAAATAAAATTTGAAGCGGCCTCTCGAATTAAAAAGGTTTCCCATCCCTGCCCTAATTGTACAGGCAAATCTAGGCCATGTGGAATGTGTGGCACTGGATTGTCTAGCTTCTGAATGCAGGTTGCCCTGATCTATGTCACCAGAGCACAGCTACACTGTACACTGCACTGAGTTAAATGAGAAGCGATGCCTTTCTCTGGCCCAGGTTCTGTACCACAGCAGTTATTCAGTCACAAGCCGTGGCATCTTTGTGAACCAGGAAGTGAAACTAGAGGGAATTGTTATGATTTGTTTTTTTTGTGCATGAGTTTGCCAGGGCCTGCTGGGAGGGCTGTAGTCTTCAAAAAGTGGAGAAGACGCGCTCACACTATCGCCTAAATAGGCTACTTAACAATTCTTAACTGGGTGCTGAATCCCAACAAAACTTGAATGAATGAATGAAACGAAGGAAAGCACTCTTCAGATTTCTTCTTTGTTTATTCGGCTCTGCCCGAAACGTTAGTGGGCGAATAAACAAAGAAGAAATCTGAAGAGTGTCCTTCACTTCATTTATTCAGGGCTGTAGTCTTGGCATGGCTATAAAACAGAGGAGAGGCCAGTGCCTGTCAGGCCAACGCCTGTATGATAACTTTGCCATCTCTGACCAATGACATAAGAGCCCTGATGACGAGGCCACAAAGCTTCATGATCATTAAGGGACCTACAGCATGCGTCACTGCTTAATTAAAAAACCTTATTGCACAAGGACAAGGTCCACATGATTATGCCAAAGCAGGCCAGACTCTAACACTATTCTAACGCCCTATATAGCACTACCGGGCAAAATGCATGGTCACTACGGGGCAGCTGTGGCCATTGGTTGGTGAGCTGGCCTTGGAATCAACAGGTTGCCGGTTCGAAGCCCACATCATCCATGGCTACGGAGGACCCTTGAGTGTGGAACCTAACCCCACATTGCTCCAGGGACTGTTACCAACAGGCTGTATCTGAGTAACTGTAATTCACTTGTGATAAAAGAGTCAGCTAAGGGCAATATAAAATGCAATTTCAATTCCATTCTTATCTTATCAACTCAATTCTTATCCAGCAGACCAGTTATACTGTAGATCGTAATCTGATGTCACTCATCACCAGCCAACCATGACGGTTACAGCAAGTCTGCCACTGTACAGTACGTCACCCAGCAAGCCAGTCTAGTGTGCATTCAATGGCCACCCTGTTCAGAACTGTTCAAGAGGTCCAAACTTAAGCTGAATCTATTGTATCAAACCAGCCCACAGAATGTGGTGTGTATGTCACCCCAGTACATGCTCTGTTACCGAGAGGGTCTGCTGGCCCATGCAGCTCTCAGGCCAATAGAAAGCATGACCACTGAAACAATACTCAAACCATGTGAGGTGAACAGAGTACCACGGTGTAGTTGTGAAAGAATTCATTCCAAGTGCACTGATATTTTATTGCAGCCAGGAGACAGTCAGTAGCTTTTTTGTCTTAACATGTGTGTGTGTGTGTTTGCACGATCATGCGTGTGTGTGTGTGTGTGTGTGTGTGTGTGTGTGTGTGTGTGTGTGTGTGTGTGTGTGTGTGTGTGTGTGTGTGTGTGTGTGTGTGTGTGTGTGTGTGTGTGTGTGTGTGTGTGTGTAGGGTCGCCCCCAGAAATGTTGGGCCCTGAGATTCTCTAACATCATTCTTCCCCCTAGCGGTACCCGTGTGTGTGTGTGTCTGTGTGTGTGTGTGTGTGTGTGTGTGTGTGTGTGTGTGTGTGTGTGTGTGTGTGTGTGTGTGTGTGTGTGTGTGTGTGTGTGTGTGTGTGTGTGTGTCTGTGTGTGCGCACCATCATGCATGTACGTATGTGTGCGCATGTGTGTGCATATGTGTGCGTCATGTGTGTGTTATGCTCACGTCCGTGTGTGCGTGCGTGTGTATGTTTGTGTGAAAATCACACTGCTGACCTCTTCTTAGCCAGGTTCATTGGAGCGGCTTGAAGTGACCCTTGTGTGTGTGTGTCAGAGAATGTCGTAGTGCTGCCTGCATGCCATGTCATGCCACTGTCTCAATGGCCTCAGTCTACAACAGCAGACTATGACAAAGCAAATACGCTGTGCACTGTGCCAGGGCCGTAAATAGACATTTTCAAATACCGAGGTCAAATACTGCGTGCTGAACTGTATACCGTACATTTAGAATGCTTCAAATACTTCAGTCAAACTCTTCAGTTTGTTTTTATTAATCACTGCCTTGAGGATAAATCGGGGTGTTGTATACAGACTGAATTTATCATTGTTGATCATATATCAATTTTCATCATTTCATCAAATTTTACATTACTGAAAAAAAAATACTGAGGACATGACCTTTGTGTCCTCAATGGTAGTTACGGCCATGCACTGTGCAGCCTCTGTGGCAGTAGCCGTATGTGCGGATGTCAGGGTGTATGCACAGTAGTTGGGGATAGGTGGATACCTGGGGAGGGACAGTGGCAGTTGGGGGCATGTATCGGTGCATGGTTGCATGGTTGCATGGTTGCATGGTTGCATGGTTGCATGGTTGCGTGGTTGCTGGCGTGGAGGCAGTGACTATGCATTCCGTGGACAATCTGGACATACTAGCATGGTTCAGTGGAATTGAAGCGTTTTTTTTCAACTGCCACTTTTGCAACAAAAGATCAAATCTGCCAATCAGAAACGGCCACTCAATATCGAGATGGGACAGGATATCGAATGGGCATTCCTGATTGGCAAATATGGTTATGGTTATGGCCTGACTCCAGGGGAGTTTGAGGGTTGGGGTTAAAGGTCTGTCAGTGGGGGTCCCTGTCTGGCTCAGTCTATGGGTGCAGGATGGAGAGTGGAATTCTTCTGGGGTTAGGGGTTGGGGGATCAAGGCCATGTATGGACTCGCCCTGGTTCTCTATGGGTGTGGGATGGGCAGTGGACTCGCCCTGGTTCTCTATGGGTGTGGGATGGGCAGTGGACTCGCCCTGGTTCTCTATGGGTGTGGGATGGGCAGTGGATTGCTTCTGGGGTTATGGGGAGATTAAGGCTATGTACTCACCCTGGAGCGGCAGCGGGGGTCCCCATCCGGGTCCGTCAGCGTGCCGCCGTAGATGGCTGGGAGCTGCTCTGGGTCGATGTGTTTCTGCAGCACCTCCTTCCAGTTGGCTGCGGCACACAAACACAGGAAACGCACCGGCGCAATGAACAAATGGATATATTCACAATTCAAAATAAAGACGTTTACAGCACACTTGTTTGACTTTTTACTTGTTTATTCAGTGCGAACAACGCATTTCGCCTCTATGCGTCATCATCAGGTACGTCTTTCTTTTGAGGTATTGAACACTCCTGCGTTTACCAGCACCTAAAAGTTGTGCATGGATCTTTGAAATTTTGGATATATTCACATGTTCACTACACAGTGGAACATAACATTGCAAATCACACACTACTGTATGTAGTGAACTACTGCACTGTAGTATACAGAGAGCAGATGAACCATTGAGTCTAACCATAGCTGCCAGCGCTACTGTACTGTTCTTCCTGGCTCTCTCCCATATTTTACACTCCCTTCACACTGCACTGATAAAGCAGGTATGCAGTTGAAGTTAAAGTTCTTACCCTCCAGCAAGAACATTGTATGTTTAAGCCTGAGTTTGCTTGTTTGTTAGAAATAGGCCAATATACCGGTAGAACAAATAATTGTATGATGTTTTAGAAAGGGGCGGCTTTCCAGATTCAGAATGTGTTGATGATAATTGTTAATTGTTTGTTATTAGAAGATATGGTTTTCCTTGGTGGAGGCCTAACTGTCCAAGTCAAGTGCTCTCTAGTACTAAAACACCAACAATTTGGTGATCACTAAGTGAAGTGGTCACTTTTTTTTCTCCAGAATAGGTGCTCTTTGGCTAAAGGGAATTAGTCACTTTTGAACTTTGATTTCCAAAGGCACACTGCTTGATTAAGTTAAAAAGCCTTTAATATGATCCACTGATGTGTCGCGAACAAGTGCCTTTTTCAGAGCCTACAGGCCATATGACCATATTTCTGAGTGCTCTCTAATGTTTTAATCTTTACCCCCGAGGACGATGATCTTGCGCTGTGTGATGTCGCTGAGGAAGTGCTTGACGAGGTTATACGCCACAGGAAATATCTTGGGAGCTGCGGGGTTACACAACACACTTTCATTAGTTATTACCACAGCAATGACCTACATGCAGTAAACAGTATGTGCATCGGCACTCTCAATAAACGGTCATTGATATTGCCACAGCAATGGCCTATATCAGTGGTTCTCAACCGTTCTTGAATGAACAACCCCCTTGAATGAACAACTCATCATGAGCTTGCCAATGCCCCTTGGCCTTATAATAAGCCTGCCAACATCCGTCTTAGTATTAAAAAATAAGAAAGAGTAATGTTTCCTCCCTAATAATTCCTCCCTCCAAACCCCCCAGATGTCTCCTTCACAACATCACCCAAGGTCTCCCTAACGCCACCCTGGGGGGCTGTAGAGCCCCTATTGAGAAACACTAGCCTACTGTATGTCCACCAATAAACTCACTACGAAAATACTGTAGGCTTACAAGTCACTGAAGGGCAAAGGTGGATAAAACCACGGCCATAAGGAAGACATAAAAGTCCATCCATATACTCCTGCTGCTTGGGCTCTTAACATTAAGCTAGATTAAATTACACATTAAATTAGTTAGTTATTGATTGAGTTAGTGATTTCTCCAAAGAAACACATAATTGAGTAGGTACAGGGTATTGTTTACAGGCTACAGCCCCTGGAACAATGTGGGGTGAGGTTCTTTGCTTCATCTGCTGGTATAGCATTCAACTTCATGATTCCAAGCCCAACTCCAAACCCATTGAACCATATCACAGGTTTGTCTTTACTAATTAGGTCATTAAAACTGTGTTTGGTGAGTAGAAGTTTTGTTGGATCAGCTGTTTCAATTAATTTTCTGCAACACAAATGTGGCAGAACCTTTTTTTCTCTTCCTGAAACCTTGATGTCTGTCTCTGATGACAGTTATGAAAAGGAATATACACACACCATATAAAAATAGAAATGTGAGAAGCACAAAGAAACTGTCTGAACTCGAGTGAGCTTCCCTTTAATGGCAAACAACTTCACTTACCTCTGACGACAAACAGCCTCTTCAGTCCCTCTGGGTAGTTGTCCTCAAACATGGTGAGGACCTGCATTACCATATTACAATCAGACACAATTAGGCGAGGGGGAAGTACGCATCTCTGCTGTGCAGATTTCTTGCACTCTTCCATAGCCAGCTGCGTTGGAGGGGAACCCCTGGGCCCTGGTTCACCAACATCAGAGACAAGAAAGGTCCCTCACACTGTCCTCATTTACAGCGTTTAATGGTTAATTGATAATTAAACACGCCAAATGTGGACAGCGTGTGGGACTTGTCTATAAATGGGAAATATCTCACATTTCCAAAGACAACTGCAGTAAAAGGAGCACTGTGCTATAACGCCATACATTCAATAAATAAATGGCTAATCAATTAATTCAACATCATGTGCCTAACATTACATCTTCCCAAAGCACTACAGAGGAAAATTCGCCTGCTGGTTGGTCAACACTTATAAATTAAAGTCAAGTTTAGAGACATCTGCAGGGAAACTAGTACACTGTAGTATCCGTGGCAACGCTGGCTGGCTGTTCACCTCTGTGTATATGTATTTGGTATTGTAATGTAATGAAATGAATGACTGTTCACCTATGTGTATGTCTCTGTCTATGGTATTGTAATGAAAATGTAATGAATGACTGCTCACCTCAGTATATGTATCTATGGCAGGCTTCCACAGATGCCTCATGCCCAGGCCCTCCAGGTCATAGATCATGGTGATAGACTCTATACTCTTACCCAGCTGAGAGGAACAACAAATTATGAGAGAAAAGGATAAGAAAAAAATTGTAAAAATGCATAGCAAAGGAAAAGCTAAAAACATGTATGCCCAGTACACATGATATTACAAAATGACAAATGCATCAGCAGTAAACAGACATGTTTTGTCAAAACATTGCCAATTTTTCCAATTTTGTCGTTCCAATTGTGTCGTTCAACCAATTTCTAATGCAATATACAATACAACTGTGTGCTTAAAATTAGAGATGCACCGGATCCTGATTTTTAGGATCCTGCCGGATACCGAATCCACTGCTTAAGATCCTGCCGGATCCGGAACTGGATACCGGATCCTACAAAAGAGTGAAACATATAGTCTACTCACACATGTGGGCCCTTTTTATTGTGTTGGCTCAAACTATTTTTCAGACTCATTGGCTTACTGCCACACTGCCTGCAAAGGCCGCTAGCAAAGGGCTTTCACTCCATGCAGTGATTGGGGTTGTGAAAGACTGACTGAAAAGCCTAGGCTAGACATGCACCAGATCCTGATTTTTAGGTAACATGCCGGATACCGGATCCACTGCTTAAGATCCTGCCGGATCCGGATCCTGTGAAAAACCCTATTATCCTGCCGGATCCGGAACCGGATCTGGTGCATCTCTACTTAAATTATGCCGGGGGTCTGATGTAAGACATTCACTCTACAAACAGATAGCGACAGAGACGTACCCTCTCTGTCTGCAGATCACACTCTTTCTGCAGCATCTCGCAGTCTCTGACTTTGGACTTGATGAAGTCCTGTTTGGAGGCGGACAGCATGAGTCCCTTGGGGTCCACGGGCCCGATGACATCATACCAGATGGGGCTGCCCTCACGGTCGTAGCCACACATGCCCCCTGACAGGTGCTTCTCAATCGCCTGAGAACAGTAGAAATACGTGTCACTACTGCAGCCCAGCTGTGCGCCGTCTTGTGGTTCTTGTAAACTCTCCACTGCAATTTATGAACGGTTTTGTTTTGAAGACCAGGAAGTAGAGGCAAAGTACACAAAACTTGCCAGGTACAAATGTTGAGCTTTTTACTGGCATTGACAACGAAACAATTCATAAACTATCAGCTGACCTAATATCCTTTTTTTAGTTTCTGGCTATTTCGAGTTAACTCTTTCATGCACAGTTTCTGTTATATGTTTTGTTGTTTCCTAAATTGTAATGAATAATGGTCTCAGTCTGTTACTTAACCTGTTAAAACACAACATTTGTTGCTACCAGAATGTCAATGGCCGAGTCGTAGTGCATTACAAAAGGCCATGTGTTATATAATAGTATTGTAGTACTATGGTAATTAACCTTCCAATGACTATTAGAGTGTGCCTCAGAAGGTGTGGCGTGCATTAAGGGGCTACGACTCTTGATAACAAATTGATATCATTGGCACTGCAGCATTTTTGTCATTTACCGTATTAGCCCGAATATAAGACGATCCTGATTATAAGACGACCCCCCATTTTCAGGCTCATGTTTTGGGGAAAAAAGTTTTTTGAAGACTTAATTTTGTTTCACATTGGAAACTTTTCTCAAAATGCAGTTTTTAATTTGTTGGAATATTCTGAGGCTTTTTACAAATAACAAATTTCACAATAGAATTTTCATGGAATTTCCATGATATAAGACCACAGATGGCTACTCGTATCCTTTTCCTTTCTTTACTCACTTCACCTGTCAAGCGCCAATAGGCACCTACAGGCTACAGCCGTCTGGGCCCGCCTGTTTAAAGTGCGACGCAACATAGCCTACACTCAGAGCATTAGTCTGCGCCAGCCAGGCAACCAGTCCAGTAGAGATAGGCAATCTATTGTGCAATGCACAGATTTTGCGAAATGCTTAGTTGACAGCAATATCTAACCAGCAGCCGTCTCGCCAAATCGCCGTTCATTTTATGCATCCAAAGTTTTCCGTTGGACTGTAGAAACCGAACGTGACCAAAGGCAGATTGACGCATTGCACTTGAAACCCATGTGCTGCTTACCGGACCACGTTGACATTAGAAGTCCGATTGATATTCATTTCGTACCAAGGGTAAAACTCCTAGTGATTTTATATGAACAAGACAATCTCTTGCCCTAACCATTATTCTGTGTTGTTCATCGTTGCGAGGCATATCGTCAAAGGCACCGCTTGTCAAAGGCGCCGCTTTCTCGCGCACACACAGATGACCATTGATTGGCTGATGACAGCATCCAAAACTTAGCCTACAGGTTGTTCGTCAAATCACCCTTCATTTCTTTAGTTTCTAGTGGTGTTGTCGGCTGACCAGAGAGAACGACCAAAGCTTTCCTGATGAGACTGTAAAACCATTGACTTGACTTGATTGACTTGTGTTTTTCCCCTTGCACTGTCGTCTGCATCGCGTTGACATTGACAGTTGATAGACGTGCGGTGCAACTGTCATAACGAAACAAGCATCTGCAAATTTGATATGGACAAAACAATCTCTTAACCCATCCATTATTGAATTTTGTGGCATTTTTGTGAAGCATAGGCTTATGGCCGCATTCAGGTTAAGTTTAAAAAAAAACAAAAAAAAAAAACCTTTTTTTCTCTAGCGCGCGGAAATAAGACGACCCCCCTTTTTAGAGTACTATTTTTATAACAAAAACCACGTCTTATATTTCGGGCCAATACGGTACTTTGCACTTTTTCAGCAAACAGAGAGTCAGATTCCTCGTGATCCCATCTGCATGAAAGGGTTATATGTCATCGTCATGGTTTATAAACTGAAAAAAGGAAAACTATTTTAGCTCATTGATCATACTCATGTCAAACTGAGATGATCTGGTAATGTGGTAAGATTGAAAACACAGCAATTATGCACATAGCTACAGAAGTTACTGTTTGAAGTTGAAACCATCTTATGTCCATCCACTGGGTTGAATTAACAATGCAATTACTGTATATGCTATTTGATAAGAAGGCATGCCCATCTGTCTGGAAATTGCTAAGTGGTTGTAATATAAACGAAAGCTGAGTTACAACCTTTTAGCGGTGCATTACAAAGCTACAGAAAATGTTACTGGGGATTCATTCTAATAGGCACTAAGCATTAAAAAGAAGGCCCTCGAAGGTTAAAGGTAACATGGACAATATCAGCTTAAATATCAGTCTAAAATCAATGTATGCAATGTATGCCTATAGGCAACCACTAACACTGGGGCCTACAGTGGGTTATCACTTACATTACCTCTGAAGCTTCGACCTCAGTAGGCCTACACCATTCCATAGCCTTAATCAGTAATGGGCTGATGCTTACAGTACACTAGCCTTCAGCCACAGTAGCATTAGCCGTAATGTCACCAGAGACGATTGATATGGTAGAGGTGGGGTTCATAAAGAGTTTCTTCCAAGATCCACATGACATAAGGTTCTAAGCTGCAATCCTATGGCAGCCATGCCCCTTTATATTAGGAGACTGGCATAATGAATGGAGTTCAATGGAAAGTCACAACCGTTTAGGAGATCGGACTTGATCCCACTTTGTTGCATTGGTGACCTGTGGACATGGTGAGTTTTCTTGGTTATCACATCGGCAATCTCTGATGTCATTTTACCTCTGGTGGTTTCCATTCTGTTGTTATAGTATCTGCCTTCACGTGTTTCCTGAACTCCAGGTGCTGTGTGCATGAGGGGGGAAAATGAAAGACAAATCATTAAAATGTGCCTGAGCTCAACATAACAGCAATAATCTCACACCACCTCACTGAAATACAGTGTGTACCACCATACATAATTCAGACGTAGGCCTACAGTGCTGTATGTTGAGTTAGTCTGTTCTTAGACCACAGTGGAAAACAGAACTCAATTGTCTATAGCAGACCAGGCCATACAGAGGGAGTAGCCTATAATAGCTGAGGTGGTTTAATGTGCAGCTTATTATGGCAATATTGTCCACCACACCCAGTACAGTACAGTATTGTATCTAATATCATTTCACTGTAAGCCAGGCACTGTCCTTTTGACCTCAGTACCACAGAGGACATTGGTATAAAGTGCATGGCCTTGTGAAAAAGAAAACAGTAGTGTGTAACAGGATAGTTGCATTTTTTTCAGCCGCACTGGAGTGCTTTGTGTTAAAAATATATACCATGCAGTACAATGCAATAGACTGCATAGTCATCAGTCACTCTTAATGTAAGATTACACACATGGGGAAGAGTTACAATAGGCAGATGCTTATTGGTGGTTTGAGTTATGATAGACAGGGATTTGCACCAATCAGTGCTAAGATGATTGTTGGTGATTTGCAAATAGCTACCGTTGCATTGGAGCAGGTGCAAAGCAGTGCAGCGAGAGAGAGAGAGAGAGAGAGAGAGAGAGAGAGAGAGAGAGAGAGAGAGAGAGAGAGAGAGAGAAAGAGAGAGAGAGAGAGAAAGAGAGAGAGAGAGAGAGAAAGAGAGAGGGGGGGGGAGAAATGATGATACCTTTCGCAGCATGGTCTCAGCTTTCTGGACATTGAAATTTCTAGCTGAAAACAAAGACAGAAAAGAGAAGAGGAGGCAGTGTAGATGGAGAGTAGGGGGAAAAGACAGGAACATGATATTAATAAGGAAAACAAAATGGAATGACAATGTGAGGAATAATATCAACTCATGGTCATTAAGGAGATGAATGAAAATAACATGATTACTAATGGGTAACACTTTTGCAATTCAGGGCAAAGCACATTACAGAACATAATGTTTGACTTGCAATGCCATTCCGACATGAAGCAGATATTTGCGATATTTTGCAATTATGTTACTGGTCCAACCAGCCCACTTGAGATCAAATTGACTGTCTGTGGCCCCTGAACTGAAATGAGTTCAACACTCCTGGTCTAGAAGGACAGGACCAAAGGTTAGGTTTACCACCACCACATTTGACTACATTATAATATCAGAGGCTTCAGGGGCTTGCAGCAGTACAATGGCCTGCCCAGTCATGGTAAACCACAGCCTAACACATTTCACTTCCCTCTCTGACAAACACTCACGAGATAGCAAGATATTTTGAGGAAGTTGCAGATTTCACCCTTTCAGTGCTCAGCTCAAATGTTTAGTGCAACAACCAACCATCATTTCAGCCATGTGGTCTCTTCTTCTTTGATGACATACAGTACTTACAGTATGCCCTCTTGTATAAAAAACAACTACTGATACATCCTAGCAGGGCTTGATATTGGCACCTCCCAACTGGCCAAAAAGGGGTCAAACTCCAGTGTGGCAAGTAGTGAATTCAGTTTCAGGTATCTTATTCTTAGGTATGCCATATCAGATTAGGCTACATTGTGTTGTTTGCCCCTTGTGCAAACCTCTGTGTCTGTCCCCGTTTCTATATTTGTCTTATTTCTTCCTGTGTAGGATGCAATGCAATTTGCCAAATGTTAATAAAACTGTGGCTAGTAAAAAATGGTGAGTGGTTCATCGCTCCGGAAAACTACTAGCCATCGTTGGTGGGGAGCAAAAAAGTAAATGTCAATCCATAGGTAATGTCGCTGATAGACACAGTGTAAAGAAAACATACTGTAAGTGCAGTTACACTGCCAGTCCTTGGGTATATACCGAGACTAAGGACACATGTGTATGTAAGGAGAAAGCGGACCAGAGAGGGGAAGAGAACTTGCTAAATGCTATGGCATGCTTGACACAATCAAAATGCTCTCGCCCATTAGAAGGAGAGGAATGTGATTTCATACACAGACCGTTGTAGGGAGGCAGGCCAACAAAAGCAGTCTTTGTTTACCCCCACTGAAGAAATGCGTGTCAGGGAGGCACGATAATGACGCATCAATAACAAGACAAGCATGGTTGGACACGACTCGACACAGTGCTGCAAATAGATGGATTGATGAAGTTACCCAATCCATTCAGGAATTTATTGTACACAACAATGACATAATGTTTTTACATGCAGGGAATCTGACCGGAGGGGGACAAACTTATTAGTTGTCCAGGGCCCATGGTGGGGTAAGGCGGTGGGGGTTGGGGTGCGGCACAATTGGGTCCTCATTATACATTGTATATATAATCGAAGGGGGGTCTTTTTAGATGACTTTGTCCCGTTCCAAGGAAAATCTGCCAGCGGCCATGCTTCTATGTGCCACAGTGCACCACACAGCCATTGAGTTTCTCACCAAGCTGTGTGGACAGCTCAGACAGCATTGCATCTGAACAAGTTAAAGGTGTGAAGAAACCTTATTAAATGACTTTTAATTAGATACACCCAGCTTATGGGGGCTGTAAGTCGTCACATCAGCGGAGTTGCATTAATCACTAAGAAAGGGTAGGGGGGCACTGTGGCGCAGCGCGCTAAGCCCCCCACATTTGGGCTTACATGCCCACGGGGACCCCGGTTCGAGTCCGGCCGGGGTCATTTCCCGATCCCACCCCGTCTCTATCTCCCACTCGCTTCCTGTCACCACCTCAGACTGTCCTATCAAATAAAGGCATAAAAGCCCCTAAAAATATATTGAAAAAAAAAAAAAAAAGAAAGGGTGGACAGTCCATGTCCACATCAGGTATTAAAATAATTTAGCATTGAACCCTGGATACATTCACAGGGTCATGCCATTCCGTGACAGAATGTTAACCTTGATAGATTTTATAGCATTGCTGACCTGTGACTATGCGGACTTATAAGCATATAATGCCGACTAAATATGATTACTGAAGTGCTGACGGGGGCCTTTAAGGTGTTTGCGGGAGCTGTCCGGGTGTCATACGCAGGGCATGGTGCCAATGTGGCACCGGGTTTACAGTTGACTTAACCCAAATCGTCTAGGCAGAGCTATCTACTGTACATTACATTACATTACACTCAGTTGACACTTTGCCTGCCTGCTAGCTTGATGATGCTTAATAGTTCCCTCCTAGTCTTGTGATGTTAACGGATATTGGTCACAGTCCCTGAAGCAATGTGGGGTTTAGTGCGTTTCTCAAGGGAAATGCAGGCCTAAGGGATATGAACCTGCATCCTTCAAAAGACCATTAAACAAGTAAAGCATTGCTGCCCGCCTGCAGAATACACCTCTGTAAACTACTATACGTGTGTGAAGATTCTCATTCTTCCAAGTCATGTCAGTGAAAAGAATTCAGTTGTCAGGGACTGGGCTTCTTTTGAGGGCTTTAAATATTCACTTTTCATAGGAGGTTGGGTAACATCCAAAAAGGCTTGGATCTCCAAAAAAAGTTGTGCACAACTTAACTCTTTTGACTATACCGCTGTGTACTGGTACTCATTGCCAGAGATAGTCACAGTCTGTGTACTCGTTTCTAGAGTCTCAGTCTGTATTTTCAGTAGCGTACCAGTACGCAAACGTTGCTAGGACGCAAACGTTCTAGGTCACAAAATGGTGAGGAAAATGAAACCAAACAAATCATGCTTGCAATTTAAGCAACTAAATTGCAGAGTATGTGTATTAATCTGATGTAGAGAGTCATCCAGAGGATATCTAGCCTCATGCAGCGAACTCTGGTCTGTGGTCTGATAAGATAGAGCTAACTGCTGTTGAGGCGGTTTGTTTGTTCACAATTGATAGTGGTCACTTGTACTTTATGAGTTGCTAAGTTTCACAAAGTCTTGCATGTAAAACAAAAAAATCTCTCTCTCTCTCTCTCTCTCTCTCTCTCTCTCTCTCTCTCTCTCTCTCTCTCTCTCTCTCTCTCTCTCTCTCTCTCTCTCTCTCTCTCTCTCTCTCTGTACTAGAGCCAAAAAACTCTAAATAACCAGGTCCTGCAGCATAATAAGGATGGGGAGGTGTAAAGCATGGAGGTACAGCATGGCACACACTGGCCACTATTGTCATTGACCTGACCGACACGTTCACCCGTTTTTTGTTTGGCTGGACTAATCAGATTAATCTGGATTAGCAGCCATTCAGCCACGGTGTTCTCACTCACTGTAACACTGTAATAAGGCTGGCTCCTTTCCCAAGGCCCATTCACACTGAAATAGCGTAGCGAGGGGGAGAACTTTGCACCTCCTCCTAGACTCAAACCCGGACCTTCTGGGGTACCAAACTCCAATGGCCTCACAGCTGCCATCCCACTTCTGACACCATTTGCAGCGAAAGAGAGAAGAGCTGCCCAGCCAGTACTCAGCACCCAGACTTTCTGAGATGGCAAACCGGGGCTCTGACTGCTATCCCCAAAGAGCCAGGGTTGTTGGCATGACAGTCAATACACACCCACAAATCAATGGTCAGTCCATCATAAACTGTGACCAGTGCACTGCAGGAGGACTGGACGTGCCCAGCAGACATGTTACTTCCTAAGAGCATCGGTTTGACTATATGGCCACTGACAGCCATGGCAGGCCAGGGGCAAAATCATCTGAATGAGCCCCCCAGAATACATACAACAATGTAATGAGTACCCATTTCTGCTGAAAGAGAGCATGGATAAATAACAAAAACAGGGTCCTGACTCCTGGGCAAGGGAGCCAATCAGAGAGTGGGGAGGGGTGGAAAGGCGATGATGCAGGAGGCTTGCAGTTTATCTGAATAGACACAACGGACATGATTGGCTACGGTCTACACATATGACAAATGATACATTCATAATGCATAATAAATGGCCATGGGCAATTGTTAACCGCATATTTCCCACGAGAAATTGCATAAGTAGCCATCAGACTCTCACTTGTGTCTGGTGTTAAAGGACCAGTTCAGTCAATTTCAACATGCAGTTGTAATGCTCACACTACCCTGGACTTGTCAGTACCTGAGATTTTTTTTTCTTCTTCAGCCTTTTCCGAGATCTTGGTCATTGTAATGGGGGCAGCGCTTTGTTTACATTTCAAAAACATTTGTATTTATTCCCAAAAACATCCGAAAGGTTATACAACATCAGCAGACAACTAGCAAACAGCAGGACCTTTTGGGAAAATATTTGGAGTAGGCCTATGTTCATTTAAAAAATTAAACAAACACTGCCCCCATTAGAATAGCTCATATCTCGGAAAGGGCTTAGCCAAAAAATGTGTCATCACCGGGTACTGACAAGTCAAGGGTAGCATGAGCAATATAAGAGCATATTGAAATTGACTGAACTGGTCCTTTCACAGGCAACTTGAGCAAGGCACCTCACCTCACTTTACCCCGGAGACTGTAACTAATACCCTGTAATAACTGTAAGGCATTTAACTGTATAACTGTAAGGATTTAAGTGTCAACTAAACAATGTACAATAATACAAAATACAATCTATTTCATTTATTATGACTGACTACACAGTAAAAAATAGTGTTTATTCAATACTTAGTGCATCGATAAACAAAGCAACTTGGCGAGTCTATTTATCATCTTCTCTAGAGTGTATTTGATCCCAGAGTACTCTCTAAGTGTTGAAATACCTCTTCCACTGTTCTCTTTTTTTACTGTGTAAGGTGTCACTCTCACCTCTCAGCCAGCGCAGCAGGAAGTGGTCAGTCTGTGCCGGACACTCGAGCAGGATGTCCTTCACCCTCTCCCGAAGCTGATGCAGTGAGGTGGGGAAGAAAGGAGTGGAGAGGATGGGAGAAGAGAGGAGAGGTTAGGAGAATAGAGAATACGATATAAGAGTCGTGGAGAAGGGTGCAGAGGGGAGAAAGAAGGAGAGGAGAGAAGGGGATAGGACAGGTGAGGAGAGGAGAGCAGAGGGGAGGAGAGGAGAGGAGAGGAGAGCAGAGGAGAGGAGAGCAAGGGGGAGAAGAGCAGAGGGGAGGACAGCAGAGGTGATGAAACCAGAGGAGAAGGAAGGAGCGCACAGGAGGGGAGAGGAGAGGAGAGGAGAGGAGAGGAACCAGAACAAAGCACACAGTAGCCATTTCCATTAGAGCCTATTTGGGCCCCCATTCATTCAATCACATCTTAGATTAGGTTTTGGCACAGACATAGACAGACATGCTGTAGCCCACCATTATACAAATGAAAAACCATTCGGTATAACAATATCTAAATAAAAAATACTACTACAGTGTGTTGTGTCATGACAAGTTAATAATCTGTAGAGCACATCTTATTGTGAGAACTCATTCATTTTAATGTCATGTAGGCCTACAGTGTGAGTCAAGGTGGGTACCATCTTATCCATAGCAATCTCATTCATTTCAGACTCATTTGTGGAGGGAAAGCTTGTTTTTTTATCACTAGAAATAAGGCAAAATGTGACGCTTGGTTCTACTCACTACTAGGCTATTAGGCCTATAGTGCACTAAGTTGACAGTGCAAATGAACCAGAGACAGCGTGACTCCAAAGCTTATCCTAAGTGGCTGAAACTATACTATCTTCGAGTAGGCTTAGGCTAGTGTTGTTTTTTTTTAGATATAATCAACGAAACAACGTGTACCTCTTCCAGCGCCTCAGCCTGTTTTGGAGTAAGATTGCCGACATATCCACTCATGTTGTCACGTTGCTTTCTCAACAGGTAGATGGAGACACCGGAGGAGATGGTCTGACGGTGCTCGCGTCAGTGGAGTGCACAGGCTCTTGCTGGTGATTGCCTGGGCGCTCACAAGGTCGTCAATGGGGATGGCACAAATACAACGTCCGCCTTCATCTTATTTGTAAAAGAACACAAACATAGCTTATATATTTGGTGTGGAACAGAAAAAAGAGTATACCATGTCGAAGAGTAAATGTACGCCTTACCATCGACGCAGTGCTGCTGCTGCCACTTGTTGAACAGCAAGACATCTTGAGCGGATTGACTCTTGCCTGCCTGCCCATGCGCCGCTCCTCATCCGTGTGCGCGTCTGTTGCAATTCCACGAGGCGCGCAAGTGATTATTACAGCATCCCTACTGATGCGGATTTTGTGCAGTTGTGACGCCTACAGCAGCAATGGATGTCTCTTGACTTCAAATCCTTCATGCAACGAGATTTTAAACCATCTATGTCGCGTTTTTCTGATGCGCAACGTTGTCAACATTCGCAGCCTCACAGAGCTTATCTGAAAAACATGAAACTTTTCCAAAGTTCCGACAGATGGCGACGTATATCACACTACCCCTGCCTTTCCTCCTCCCTGACCAGGAAGTCATTTTGTTTACATTCTGTACAGTAGTCTCAGTGGCTAAATCTGCAACAGTCATGCAGGGCATTTAATATTTTCCAGCGCGTAGTCGTTGCTGTCACGGTTCGTCATGTTGTCCCATTCTCTAGCTGCCCATCTGATTCTGTTGGCGTCTTTATTTTGGCTACATCTGACGTCCGCTGAAAAGGTAGCCTTGGTGGAAATCTCTCTGCAGGGGCGCCAGGATATCAGCAACACTTTGCGAGGCGAAGTGATCGAGGGCAGTTTGGACAACAAGAGCCCGGATAGAAAGGAAAACGACAACCTTAAAGGAGACTTGCGACTGGTAAGTACGCTGAGGAATTGAAATGTTACGTTGTGACAATAATCCTTGGATCCAGCACTGCGCACGATGGCGGTCTGTGGAAGCCACAGCATCCATCCTGCGTTTCCATAATGGAACACGATCACGAATCACGCAGCATCACATGCCATGCCACAGATTGTTACAGCTGTTAGAGACTGTTGGGCATAACGTCATTTTTGATCCACACAGCTGCATGAAGATGACAGTCTTAATGCCGACGACAGCGAGCCCAGGTTAGACACTAAAGGGAAGAACCCTTGGATTGGACTCGTTCCAGTGGAAGTGGAAGATGGCAAAAGCACTGCTGGTAGTCAAGAATCCTTCGCTGCTGGCATGGTCAATAAGGTACACAGAAACTCAAACGACACAAAAACAGCATCGATTTAACTACTTACAAAAATGAAGAAAATGAAGGCCTACGTTTTATTAATTGTATCTTATGCTATGTATTTATCTGTCCTTTTAAACAATAACCCAGAGGAAGTTTTGTTAAACACTCAAAAAAAGTTGACCAGCTGAGTCTTGTCTGAAAAGACAATTGTTGGCATGAAAAAGCCTTTGGGATTGAAAAGAATGTTTCCTTGCACTTTTTGAAGTGATCTAAATTTCAAGCCTGGAAGTGAAGCCTTAATTGTCTTTGTGAGACTAGTGAGACATTGATTAGACATTAGACTAGTGAGACATTAGGTGTCTAACTAAAGCGTGTGTTTTTCTTTCTTCTCAGATGAAGCGCGCTCTTGTTCTGGGAGCATCTGCACTGATCATCTTAGCTCTCAACCAAAACACTGTCAGAGAGGTGAGCACAAGCACATCTAATGCTGGACCGCGCCCTACACTGATGCATAGACATGTACTATACTTTGTTGTGCAGGGCTGGATTAAGGCACTGGCTAGATATGGCTGCAGCGCCTAGGGGCCCCACCTGTCAGGGGGCCCCTGATTGGCCACAAGTGTAAAAATTGCAGAATGGTGGCAGGATGCAATGTTGAAAAATTAATCTGACATTTTGAGTATAGTTAGTAGACATGTTATCTTTAATTCCTAGTACATGATTATGACACTGTCTATGTAAATTTGTCGAGAAATTTGCCTTCCGGGTGGCCCCCACAACAATCTGTAGTCTAGGGGACCCCAAGCCATCTTAATGCGGCCCTGACTATGTGCATGTCTACGCTCACATGTGAAAATTGTAGTCAGGGGCGGAGCACCACAACCTGTGCCCTATGTACAGTACAACCAACTCCAATGGACCCCCATTATACGGTATGATATTAATATGTGGGGCCCTGGTGACTGGCAGGGGCTACATTGGATGTGTTACATTACGTTACATGAAGTCACAATGCTTCAGAAATATACTGAAAAGAACACAAATAACTATTATCAATATTCACTGCACTTCTGTGCCTGGTGTAGCAAGTAGTTCCATTGATTATAGTGAAATTTACAGTAAATCCGTCAGATAAGTCTTTGACTAAAGGCATCCAGTGTACCTCCAGCGTTGGTCTCACTCATGTATTAATTGCCATTATACGTGTATGTGGAGGTTAACTGTGGATCTCTCTCTCTCTCTCTCCCTCTCTCTCTCTCCCTCTCTCTCTCTCTCTCTTAGATGGATCTCTCTCAGGTCCTGTCCAAACCCATCATTGTCATCCAGACATCGGAAAATGTCACAAAACTCATCGGTGCACTCTTGAGGTAATCATTATTAAATGAGATGTGTTAATTGGGATGTGTTAGTGAGATGTGTTAATTGGGATGTGTTCATTGGGATTCGTCATGGGGATGTGCCTATTTCTATTTCTGTTCATCCAGGGGCCTTCACGCAACAGCAAAGATCACATACAAGACGTTCCTAAAGGACAATTTGGTGAGAAACAGTATTTCACCCATTACTGTGTACTGTATCCAATGCGGTCTTGTTTTCTGTTGTTGGTGAAGCAAGCACTTTAAGTTGCATATCAAATTAATTTTGCAATTCAATTACGGATATGATAATGATAGTGGTGGTGATGATGATAATAATGATGGAAGATGATGATCTGTGACTTATCTCAATTCGGTCAAATAATTTATTTTTTCACCCCACAATGCTGTGATGTAGTACATTAGCATGCAATACTGTTGTGTTGGAGTAGGCCGGTGTTCTGTCTTGATGGGCTGCATGGTCAAAATGAGCTACTGTACCTATAGACTGTTAACACCAGAGTCCAAAAGCAATCCTAACCCCCTAAACCCCAGTGTCACTAGTGAACAAAACCTACCCCTAAACCCCAGGATGGCTAATGTAATGCATTGTAACGTCTTGCTAGCTCAGCTCGACAGGCATCTCATATCTACACGTTGTCAGTCTATCAATGGAGAATTCCTCCCAATTTCAACATGCAGTGTTGTACCAAAATAGTCAATGTATGGTAGACCAAGATAAATCAAACCACGCTTCACCAGCGCAAAGGAGTCTGCTCAAGTCCGGTGTCTCTAAGGAGCCGTGATCCCCTGATCCTTTGTGATCCTCAACCTCTGCTGGTCTTCTAAAGCAGTGTTTCTCAACAGGGGTGCCGGGGCACCCTGGGGTGCCGTAGGGCCCCCTCAGGGGTGCCGCGGAAACGTGGCTGATAAATAAATTATATAACATAAAACATATTTGTCAAAATTGATAAGTTAATGTTAGTCAGTGGAATCTTTGATCTGCCATTTACGCACAATAAAGTAAATATTGGTCACCCCAGCTGCAACTTTGAACGTAGGTCGTGCTACTAGGTTGTGTGTCTCCAAATGTGTTACATTCTAAGCTTGTGTGGTATCGGATGTGATGCTATATGGCTACTTGGTTTGGGGTGCCTTGAAATTTTCCATGAATTGAAAGGGTGCCTCGCCTAAAAAAAGGTTGAGAAACACTGTTCTAAAGGGACTTCACATGGATCCCGGAAAAATACGGGCTTGAATCGTCTCTACCTTATCCACCATCTCTGGTTGTACTGTTTACACCTACCCTTGACTTGTCAGTTCCAGATGGCGTGGCATTTTTTTTGTTTGTTAAGCACTTTTCGAGATCCCAGCTATTCTAATGCAGGCATGGTTTGTTGACATTATTTTAAAAGCATCTTAACATACTCCAAATATCAGGAAAAAGTTATTGTGGTGTTGTAAAGTGTCTACTAATGTTGCATAACTGTTATAGATGATAGACCAGGTCCCAAACTTTACCATGGTAAGGCCCCCCACATACCGGTATATTGCAGCCAAGGCCCACCTTACATGGGATGCCACACTATTTAGGGGCCAAGCAGCGAAGCTGGCGAAGGCCCCTATAGAGTTAGTAGGTTTTCTTCATTGTTATTATTATTATCTAGTCACCATTCTTCTCCGACTGTAAGTCTATGGCAGCCCATAGAACCGTAGGCAGGAAAATGCTGTAAATTGGCACACACATTTGAGGCAGCCTCAGCATTACCCACAGTGATTTATAGGTCCCCAGCCCCAACACTCTAGCGCCACCAGCAGGTCAAAGTTGCAGGTACATTTCTGCTTGTAACTTTTGAACCGCTGGGCCAATTTTCATAAACTTGGTATCCCTGGAATCCTTGGGCCAAGTCGAATCAAACGCACCCTATGACGTCATTTTCCGCCAGGATAGTTTTCCCGCCATTTTGATTTTATTGAAATTCAATAAAAATGCTACTCCTCCCACAATTTTCGACCAATTCACCCAAAACTCGGTATATAGTATCTCTGGACTGAGCTACACATGGGGTCTTCAGGAATATTGGATATCTTTTATCGTTTAGCCGTGAGAGCCAATCAAAATTGTCGTAAACGTGGCAAAACAGGAAGTGAGGTCATATCTCAGCAACCGTTTGTCGAATTGGGCAGGGATTTTGTACACACATAGTAGTCCATCCCATGACCTACCACAAAAAAAATCAGATCCCCAGCTCAAACTCTGTAGCGCCACCAGCAGGTAAATATTTTAGCTACATTTTTGCCTGTAGCTTTTTTTTCAAAATATTGGTACACAGGTCATCTTCACACTATGCTGCACCCAGGTATGGATTTTCGTAACGATTGAAAAAACTATCAGCTCACAGCAGCCATTCAAAATTGTGGAAAGAATGGAGGGATTTTTTCTCATCTCTCTGTCCCCTCTGCTCCCCTTGCGCACGTTCACTGACACCATTCTCGGCAGGGGGTCGGGACACACAAGAGACGAGAGCTTATGTGTGTGCGTAGTTCTGCTATTGCTTTAAAGTGTCAACCAAAGCCCCACTGCCCCAGCCCCTGCACCCCTCAGACATACACAGACAGATGGAGAGGGAGAGGGAGAGGGAGAGGGAGGGGGGAGAGGGAGAGGGACAGAGAGGGAAGAAGGGAGGGAGGGAGGGAGTGGGAGGGGGGAGAGGAAAGAATTTTGAACACCTCTTGTCGTTTGCCGGTGACAGCCAATCAAAATTGTCATAAAGGTGGCAAAACAGGAAGTGAGGTCATATCTCAGCAACCGTTAGTCAATTTCTGTTAGGATTTTTTGCACACATTCTAGTCCATCCCATGACCTCTCACAAAAAAATCCAGACCCCAAGCTCTCTAGCGCCACCAACAGGTAACAGGAAGTGAGCTCATATCTCGGCAGCTCTTCAACGGATTCAAAATAAACTTGGTTTACGTGATCACACTCTCGTCCAAGGAATGCACACCAACATTGGCGAGATTTGGACCAAAGGGGGCGCTGCAGTTCCTTCTGTTGCCGTGGCGACTTTGGCAAGTTTACTGCTTGGCCCCGCATTGCTGCTTGCAGCTATATTTTTCTTTGCATCCCTTTTCACAATCATAGTCTAGGTCTGTTAGTCAGTGCCCCACTGGAATATAAAATAATAACTTGAAAACAATAGAAGTAAGATGCAATAGATTATTATAATGCAGTTTAATGGGAATATTGTTAAGGTTATTTTGGTGTACTTTTTACTGCACAACATTAACTGTCAGTACCCAGAACCAGAACAGGTGTGGCTAATTAAGGGAGCCATGGAACACTGAGGAGTAACTGTCAGTTTTTTTTAATTTTAGAACTCTGGTGTAGAATATTCAACCACTGCTTGCTGTTAGGACTAATTAGTTAGCTGCTGGGCCTAGTGAGTCAACCAGAACAGGTGTTGCCAATTAAGGGTTCTGACAGTTACTCTTCAGTGTCCATTAGCTAAGGTGCTGTTTCCACGTAGCTGGATATTTTTTTAGCAGGATATTTTTTTCTCCTGTTGAGGTGTAAACGCAACATGTGGATAAAAATAAATCCTCCATTGTAACAAATGCTTTTCAGCCCCCTAAACAGGATATTTTTTTCTCCTGCTTTTTATACCTGGATTTTAAATATCTGCTACGTGGAAACGGAAGGCCAAAACCAATGCAAAACCAATACAACCAGGAGAAAAAAATATCCACATATAAAAATATCCAGCTACGTGTAAACGGCACCTAAGTTAGATTTTGTAATTTTTACTAGAGCTACAACTGCATTACATGGGTTCTCAATTTTTGTTTCCCCCTGGTTGCTCAACCCTGGCTGCACACAACTCAACCTCTGATTGTTGGAAGCCGCTGTCTGTCAAAAAATTAGCTCACGCGGTTGGCTGCCAGTGTCTTGCCCCTCCTCACAACACCGTTTTATAAAAAAAAAACATGTATGCTTTGGCTCAAAAGGCAAGCTAAATTTTAACATTTTCTACAAGAAAGTCTAGTTGAAATAAAAATTGTGCTTTTCCTGCCAACCTGCTGCGGCCCCCCTAGCACCCCTTCGCGGCCCCCCAGATGTCCCTGGCCCCCAATTCGAAAACCACTGTGATAGACTACTCAGTTTGTCAATACGTTTCTAAGAAAAAATGTAAATGCACCATGCCCCCATTAGAATGACCAGTATCTCGGAAAGGGCTGAATAAAAAAAATGCCACGTTAGATACTGACAAGCCAATGGCAACGTGAGCAATGCAACTGCATGTGAAAAGTGGTTGGAATTCTCCTATGAAAGGGCAGAACATTGAAAATTAGCTTAGCTATAAATGCTGTGATGCTTTTCTGTTGGGCTGTTGTACAACCTACGTGATGTGTATCTGTCCCTATCAAATAAACCATAACTAAACTAAACTAAACTAAACTGAGTGCCCCTTCTGGCCCTGTGTTTGCAGGGGGCCACCTTGACCCTGTGGTCCAGCTGTGGGCGCTCTCGAGGTGGGCTATACGGGGAGTGGCAGGGGGTCATCTGCACTGGAGAGACAGACTCCCAGGTCCAGGTGGGCAGGCTGCACTCACTCAAGCATCACACATATTCATTAATGCACACTGTACTTCCAGTGGTACGCTGTTATAGTCTATTGCTACGTTTACATGAGACATTTAATTCGGAATTAACTCACTTTAATTCCAAATAAAGCTTAATTCCGCTTTGAAAACGTCATGTAAACACCTCACAATTCGGAATTAATCGAAATTTCAAAGTAATCTCGACGGAACTATTTAACTTTGAATTATTAATTAGGAATTTAAAAAGTCATGTAAATGTAGCAATTGAAAAGTTAAGTACCATAGTACGACAATACCATAACATAACACAGGGGCTTTAGTAATGCTCTCTGACTTGGTCATTGCCATTCTGGTAACAACACATTTATAACGCAGTGTCTTAATGGGTTAAGTTGAAAAAGGAAAGGTACAGGCTTGCAGGGTCAAGATGTCAGTTCAGGTAGAGGTAGTGATGACCTTGGCAGTGGCTGAAATGGCTAAGGCACTGTTTTGAAACTTTTTCATTTTACAAACCCCATTGGTTAAGTTGTTCTCTCTCATCTGTACAGTTAAATACAGTGCTGAATGATATAAATGGGTTTTAAACAGCATGAAAGCCACTCATACATTATATTTTGAAGGGAGATCTTCAATTACTGCCACATAGTAAGGACAAACAGCATTCTCTACTATGTTTTAACAGTTTAACTCCATCATAAGGACCAGCAGGTGATAAAATGGTGAGCTTTTGGTCAAGACCTGACACACTGTAAGCACTACAGAAAGGAAAATATGGCAAAACATGATGAGGAATACACCCACCATTTAAGCTGGTGAAATCATGTCCACGATAGGAATTAACACTGTTTTTTATATTAAATCATCTCATCGGTTAATGTAATTAACTGTTAAGTGTTGTCTTTTGTTTTGTTTTTAGTCTTCCTCGGTATTTGCTGCCTTTTATTGTCCCCGTCCCAACTCTTTTGAGACATGCTGTTTTTACATATTCATGAATATCCCCCAAAACAATAATTTTGGTCAGTTTTGATAGCTGATATATTTTCTTTGTGCCGTTCTCGATCTAATATAAGAATCAGACGTTTTGAAAATGGCAGTATTTTGTTGTTATTCACAAATTACCTTGTGTCCCAACTTCTATGGTTTGTTGGTTTGGATAAAGCATGAGCTAAGTGTAATGTAATGTAATGTAATGTAATGTAATGACTGTGCTTGTATGCCTGTACCATGGTGTATTTTGGCTCTGTACAGAAGTACCTGCAGCAGCTGTGGAACACGGTGGTTCTGGTGGCCATCATCCTGTCCACTGGGGTCCTAGTGCAGGCTCGATGGCAGTACCAGGACAACCAGTTCAGGGAGGACTTGGAGGTACGGTACTGCTGCTGCTGTGCCAACTCATTACCAGAGGTGTATTTGGTAGAAGTGGAATTCATCTTACAGCCTATGAGCCTCATTAGGTGAGGTGTAACTAGTGTATAAACTGTGTACGATCATTCAACGGGTACCACTTTATTTTAATGGTTCACTATTACAGTGGGCCTACTACATTAGGTACAGTGTAATAACCAGTGTAACAATATTTAATACCATGTAATACCAGTGTACCAATGTTGCGCCTACATCTACGGTTAAGGTTGGTACATGGTATTACACTGGTATTACATGCTATTAAATATTGTTACACTGGTTATTACACTATACCTAATATGGTAAATTCACTGTGATAGCGACCATTAAAATAAAGTGGCACCTGATCATGTTCTTGTGTGTAAGAGTACTTCAACTCCTGTTTTATACACCTCTCCTCATTACATAACCTGCTCATTTTTTGTCTCTCTCTGTCTATTTAAATGTACAGTATTTGTCAACTCAGTGTGTGTGTGTGTGTGTGTGTGTGTGTGTGTCAGCATCTTGGGACATAAGAAAGTCGCCCTCAGCGTGGGCCACCAGGTTGCCACCTCTCATTACATTTCAAGTTGTTTGGTGTATGAAGTAACTTAACCCTGGTAGGGTAAACTCAGGCAGTAACAGTTGCGTTAGGTTGAAAAGTCAATAGATTGAATGTCAGTACGTGGTAGTAGTGTTGTCAATGAAATCCATCAAGGTACAGCTGTTAAATCAGGTAAATGTTGACTCTTGAAGTGGTGTTATATGTTTCATCGGAATTGTAGTGGGATATTGTTTTATTGTACTTAATTGTATTTTATTTACCTGTTTCCATTTCAGTTGCATCCAAAACAGGACCTTCAGAAGAGGCTATCTTCGCTGAAGACGAGGACTTTTTCACAGCCGAAGACATGGGGTGACCCCTCGCAGCCCGTAGAGACGGACAACTGCGCAGTCTGTCTGGAACAGTACAACAACAACCAGGTAGCCTACTGTAAATCAGGGGCCTATTCTAAGACACAGATTCAGGAGTAAACCAGGTTGAGTTAACTAAATCATCTATTAGAGGAGCCTATTACCCTATACCCTTAAGAAAATTACCACTCCAGGCACTTCTATTAGATGATTTACCTCTTAACTTAACCTGGTTTACTACTGATCCAGCTTCTTAGTATAGGCCCCTGATGTCAGATACTGTATTATATTGTAGGGGTTGTACTCTATCGGTGCAGAGGTTTTAATCTCTGGGGCAAACCATACAGTACTGCATAGAAATATATGTTTCAGTCAGTTTGGCCCACATATTGTCCTAAAACCAGATAAAGCCTGCACATCCAAGTTTTGTCTTGGGAGAAGGATCAAAGCAATAAACACAAAAAAGTCATCTTCAAACAGAAAATAGTTGCTCCGACTTTTTAAATCAAACAAACAAAAGATGTCTGGGGCTGTAACCAATACCCTAGTTTAGTGTAATGTAATTTATCAGTGGCATGGCGTCGTGGATTCTCTCTCTGCCCTGCAGTGTTTGAGAGTGTTGCCGTGCCGACATGAGTTCCACAGAGACTGCGTGGACCCCTGGTTGCTGCTCCAGCAGACCTGCCCCCTATGCAAACGCAGCGTACTTGGTGAGTAACAACAACCCTGTCAAATTTGTCTCATGGAACTGACCGGCAGATGCTGGTGAATGCTGTTACCTCTGCCACTTACTTTAGCTGCTCATTACATTTACACTGCAATGGAAATTATTATGCAAATTACCTTTTCCACTGATTTCCCTGAATAGTCAATATAAACGACATCATCCATTAGAGCACAAATGAAATGTCTTTGAATGAACCTTTCAATGATAACGGTATTTAAAAAAAAAAAAAACACCTGTTCCAAATTATTACTCATGAATTCCACATACTTCCCAAACATTATTTTTATGCCTTTGGGTATCCTTTGGGGATCGATTCCCGGCCCGGGTCCTTTGCCGACCCCTCCCGATCTCTCTCCCCACTCACTTCCTGTCCACCTCTCTAACTGTCCGATCATCAATAAAGTCGTAAAAGACCAAAAAAAATGTTAAAGAAAACAAATGCAAACACAGTGCAAATGCAACACAAACACAATATTAACTATTAACCTGCTTAATCTAAAACAACCTCCTCAATTCTGGTCTCCTCTCGCTACAGGTAATTTTTGTTGACAGCAGGCGCGACGTGTTGGATGTTACCAAGGCGAGTGAGAGCGATGTGCATGGGCCGCCATCTTGGAACCCAGCTGAGCATACCTCAATGTCTTCCCCAGTACTGTACATCCAGGAGACTCCTCCGTTAAGACAAAACAAAGCTCCGGCAGGCACACTGTCCACATTTACAGCATTAAATAGCAACGTTTCGGTCAAGAAGAAGGTCAATAGACCGAAATGTCGCTATTAAACGCTACAAAGGTGGACAGTGTGCGGGCGCTCCCTCATCTCTAACGTTGGTGACCCTGGTGTTCCCCTCCAAAGGAGGTGTGCAAGAATACTCCACAGGAGACTACCCCATGGTGGGGGCCCACCTCTGCTGACCGCACAAACAAGTATTGCTCACACTCCAGACAGACAGACTGAGACCCGTCTGGGGGAGGAACAACTGCCTATATCACAGGAAGAGGAAACAATAGTATTTCTGTATCGATGGCCTTGAACAGTATTATTCTGACAGTAGCGTTTAGCTAGAGGAGTAGAGTCTGTTACACTTAGGTTTTAGTAGTTTATTTTTCTTTTTTTCCGTTCTTGGTTCTGATGGTTGTTTTTTGACGAACAATCTTTGCTGGGCCAAGCTATTTAAACCTGTTCACTCACACCACTTAAAAAGTTGAAAGGACAAAAGTACTGGATGAAAGTTCTCTGCAAATATACGTTGGCGGTGCGTCAAAGTTACATACATAGATTGCTGTCAGACAACTCTTGAACTGTGCAACATGATCTACTTTTATTTTGTTATTTTTTTAATTATTATTATTCAATGCTGAGTTAACAAATGCACTGTTTAAACCATAAGAGGAGGCTTCTTCTCAGGCAAGACTGGAGAAATGAGTCCCTAAAACTAGAAGAACATACGTGATGGAAAACATCTGTAGGTATAAATTGCTTACACAACATTTCATCATGTATGAAACCAAGGGAACCTTGAAAATAAGGCCACCATATTCAAAGAAAGATATTGGATGCACAGAGATATTTCACTTAACCAACTTGCCCCTAAATTACCTGTAGAATTTGTTCCAGACATTTCGATGCCTGTTTCCATTTCAATTATGTTGCATCATGACATTTTCAGATGGACTTCTCCAACATGTTGAGTCAAAACATTTCAAAATTGCTGTTAGCAATTAAGTTACAAGTAAACGGCGAATTACACTCGATGCGGCTTATACAGATCTGTGTTTGTGACAATTGTGACAACAAAAGAGGTGCATTATTTATTTGTGTTCTCCTATTATTTTCCTCCTTATATATTATGTTTTTCCTATGCTTTGGGAAAGCAAATGTAAAACATTAAAAAAAAAAAAAAAAACAGAAAGCATGTTGTTGAACAAGGATCTGCATGATGGCACTCTAGCTTCCTCCTGAAACATGTGGGCATGCAAGCCAAATTACTTTCTGCAGTCCTTTCCTAGTTGCCCTGTCCTCTTTCCTATGATAAGTGTGTGGCCCCACCTCTGTGGAGATAACAGTAACAGTGAGTGTTTGTCCACTGTCAGCCAGCCGAGAACAATTGGGGAGTTTCCCCCATTTAACATCTCAATTGCAAATGAGGTAATGACCTTTGAATTGTATTTTGCAAGATCCCACATCAAATCTTGTATCATCAATGACACCTTTCCAGGGCTTTGAACCGGTTCAAGGAACGAAAACGAAAACCGGGAACTTTTGGTATTTTACAGGGAACAGAAACGAAACCGGAAACGTTATTATTTTTTATGTTCTGGAACAGGAACACTTATTTAAAAATAATGGTAACCGGTTAATACCGGTTAATAACGTTCCTCAAATTAAAAAAATAATAATTATTTTCCTGCGCATGTTACCATGAAGGATGAGGTTCACGTCCTGTGTGACATCAGACATTGTCTGACTGAATGGAGAGAGAGCTGTGGACTACAAAGTCTCCACTCCACATCTTAAATAAGAGAAACCACTGTCATACAAAAGGGCAAAGTTTCCATTGCATAATTGTAAGACATTGCAGAGAAGCGCGTGTAAAGCGCACCAAGAATGTTCGACGTTATTGGGCATCCATAGCCGCTTTAAATATGCACAAACTCACAATGTCCATCATAGCGTTCCCCGTGACCCAAGTCAGCGTGGAGCATGCATTTTCATCATTGAGGTTTATTCTCCGCTTCTCCGCTTAGGTCGTCCCTAAATGACACAATTCTGGAGGATATTCTTTTCATCTGCTTGAATATACAGTTTGGAATGTAGGCTGACCCATTTGCACTTCCGTCTTTCTTGGTTAATTAACGTCAGTTAGGCCTATGGGAGTAATCAGCTGACAGGAACGAAATTAACCGTTCCGGGAACAGTATTTTTCTGTTCTAACCGGTTCGGGAACGTCAATTTATTGGTGGAACGCATAACCGGAAACGTTATAATTCCGTTTCTGTTCGGAACGGAACGTTTGGAAAAAAATAACGGTTCAAAGCCCTGCACCTTTCATCATCAATGTCAAGGCTAGAGGCCACAGGGAAGGACGGAAGGAAGTCGTTTGACTTGAACCCCAGAAGATTCTTCTTCTCCACACAGATGACCATCAGGGTCTACCACAGTAGTAGACCTGACCAGAGGGTTAATGACCCTAGAAGCTCATCACCCAGTTGGTACAGCGCCCCCCATAGGGGACCTAAGGTTTAACATATCCACAAGTACTGCATGGCAGGAGGTAGGCTACCTTGAAGCAATACTGCACCATTTCTGGAAATAAGCTAATTAATACGCTAAGTAATAATAACTAATAAGTTAAATGGTTGAGTTTTACCTTTGTCCTACCTCTGGCAATGCAAATTCTACCCCCGAGCCAGCATATGTAATTGAATTGTATTGAGACAAGCACCCATAAGATTCAATGATAATTCCTATCTTGGAACTATAAGCAACATCATCAAACTAAGAGAACGGCTGGCTGGAAGAACAGGAGGAAGGTAAAACTCAATAATTTCACTCAGTAATGTCAAAATTAGCTTATTTCCAGAAATGTTATCGCGGTATCGCTTAAAGAATATATGGTAACACTTTATTTTAGGGATACATCTATAAGCACTAATACATACAATGTTAGTGCCTGCATAAGTAACTTGTAAGGCATGTACTACGCAAACGTTAAGGCCTACAGTACTAAGTCCTTACTATGGTTAAATTGGTAATAAATCCCTTATTGTGCATGAACAAGACATTTGCGAATACATGCGTAACAAATGTTTGATTTTACTTTGTACATGCCTTACAAGTTACTTTCACAGGCACATTGTATGTATTAGTGCTAATAGATGTATCCCTAAAATAAAGTGTTACCAAATATATGACTACATCAGGATCAGGATCCAGCTTGGACCAGCTGTTGATTGTAAACTCTTCTGTTGATCACTAAAAGAAATGTTGCAAGAGCTATAGGTGTCTTGTCTGTCTGTTTTTTATGACTACCTTTTGTCACATGATTATCATGAAATCAAAAGCATATGCTCTTTGGCTTTGAGGATAAGGAAATTGAAAAGTAAGTGTAATTAAGCAATTTCCTACACAGTATATAGCGAAATGTTGACGAATGTGGCCGAACCATTGAAGTATTCATCTCATACTAACCAATTATAGGTAATTTTGGAAAGACAAAAAAAGAAAGAAAGAAAAAACAAACAACTCCAGATAGAAATCCGTAGAGCTGAATCATGAGTTTAATTAATCAGCCTCGTGTCCACTCAGGAGGCTCTGACAAGACTCTAGCGCCTCCCCGTGTTCTCCTACGGTACTGCATGTGGCGGCTCTCCCACAGGCAAGGCCTGCGTCCAGTACAGCGACACCTCTTTCACTGAAGCGAGTGATGTCACATCACGTCATTGAGGTTCATCTTCAGTCCATCTGTCAGTTAGTCTGTTCGGTTGTTCACCCTCCCACCTGTGTTCGTTCGGTGGGTGTGTGTGTGGTTGGGGGGCATCAGGAAGGTATCATGCCCTTGTTGCGCTTGCGGTCGGCCATGGAACGGCGGTTGTGGTTGGCCCCGCGGCTCTTGTTGGCCTCCTTCCTCCGGCGGTCCAGCACAGTCTCCAGCGTCTGGCCCTGGCCTTTTTGACGGCCCTCCACCTGGCTCGCCGGAGGGGGGCGGTACCTGGCCAGAGGTGAACACCAACATTACATTGCATTACATTACACTAAGCTGACACTTTTATCAAAAGCGACTTAGGGTGAATCCCATTACACCCCTTAGCCCTACGCCGATCCCCTTTGCCTCTATTTTGCGCGTCCACGTGTAGGCGTAGTGGCATCCCGATTCACGTTCAGACAGATGGGTAGGGGTTCGGCGAAGGGCTTTCATCCCCTCCGCGTGGAGATTTTCCGACACCTTACTCCATGGACGGAGTGCTTCGACAGATTTCCCTGAATGCATTGCGATTGCATTTTAAAATGGGCGGCAAACCGCAGCATCCACAACAGCACATGAGATTAAGTATTTTCACTGCAATTGTCGGTTTTAAAGTGGTAATAATTATAATATATATAATATATATAAAAGGAATAAAAGTTTAACATTGTCCTAATGTGTGATGGCCCTTTTCTCCGTGAAATGCACATGAAAAAAATCGCTATTAACGTCAACCTAATGCATGGAATTAGTGACAGCTATGACTGTGAGTGTCATTCCGTGATTGTTGAAGGGGCATCCTAATCCATAGGGGTTGCGTTTCAAGCCCTACACCTTGTGGCTTTGTTTGAAAGCACGAGGGGCAAGAGGAAGGCAAAGGGGTAGGGGTGGATATTAGTAATGGGAACGGCCCTTAGTTATTTACAAGGTATTGGTTACAGTCCCTGGAGCAATGTGGGGTGAGGTGCCTTGCTCATGGGCACTTCAGCCATGGATGGAGGTGTAGGGAGATAAGGGTGGGGGGTTCGAATCTGCAACCCTCTGATTTTAAGACCATCTCCTTAACCTAGGCCACGGCTGCCCCGATAATGATTAACACTACACTGAACACTATTCTGTAGCAAAACATTAAGACTACTATGCTGGTATGAGCCCTCAAAGTGCCGGTAGCTGACCAGAGGCTGACGCAAACAGAACCAGCACGTGATTATTGAAGATTACGATGCTGCACATATGGGCTTGCGTGCCCATGGGGCCCCAGGGTCAAGTCCGGGCAAGATCATGTCCCGACCCGACTTTCTTACTAATGTACTACCTCGTCATACTAAAGGCCCAAAAAAGGCCACAAGACATACTTAAGATGCTGAAGAATACGATGCTGAGGGGAGTGGCTACATATAATGTCCACGTTCGTGATGGAGCAGATTTGCAGCAGCAGCAGAAATGACCTCTTAACACATGCGCTTCAGCGTTATCACGTAGGCAGGTATTCTAGAGATAACTGGCACAAATCTGCTCAGTGTTGTTGAGTTTTGCTCAATCATAAACGTGGGTAATGACTACTACTATGCTGAAAGAGCACCAACAACATGAACACTACAGTAATAAGTGAACTAGACACTGACAACTCTGGTTGGCGCAGGCTTCAGAGTAGTGGTTCATCCTATGTTGACATTAGTTACTACATCCATTAGATACTAATAAAAGAGTGAGCTAAGTGTAATGTAATACATCCATTAGTGACCACATCCATTAGTAGTAATAATAAATAAAGGCTTTATTTGCAAAACGGTGTATCTCCATTTTATAGAATGTTGGGAAATTGTTGTTGTTTATTGTTGTTGTTATTGTATTGGGCTTCCATTGAAATGCATTGCAAAATGCATTTTATATAGCTCAAAAAAGTATGTTCTCAAAATATTTGAATGGTAAGAATTCACACATGGGTGATATGACCTCTAAACAGTCATTTCCAATAATAAAATGCAAAAGTCAAAAACTGGAGATACACCGTTTTGCAAATAAACCCTTCAAATATAGGTGGTGGTGTTAGTGGCAGTAAAGGTTCAAAGGAGCAACTAGGTCTCACCCTCTCCTGTGCTGCATGGCTGCCCTCCTGGCCTCCGCTCTCTCCCTCAGCACGGCAGGGTCCTGGATGAACAGATCCCTCTTCACCCCGCCATCCTGAAACACAACAGATTGGGTTATGTGTTCATGTTTAACCGATGTATTATGTTCATCATGTCTAACTGTTTAAATCAACACTTAACAACTCTAGTACAACAACTCTAATAGCAGGAGGTACAGTATATCACGAAAGTGAGTACACCCGTTGCAGTTATGGCAGATTTGTGAGTATATCTTTTCATGGGAAAGCCTTAAAAAATGTCACTTTGGACAATGTTTGGTGACCTTTTAACAACCTATTTAATCACTTAAATTTCTTGTTCACTCAGAAAAAAACAAAATACAGCCATTAATGTGTGAACATGTACCCACAAAAGTGAGTAAACCCCAGATTGAAATCCGGTAGAGAAGGGGCTGTTGGCTCAAATCGTCTCAAAATGAAAAGGGATTAAAAGGGAGGTCATCGGTGTGTGTTTCAACCTTTCTTTCCATTGAACTTTTACATTTTGAGTGTGCACCTGGCTTAAATAGATTGGTGTGAGATTTGAATGCAATCCTATGGAGAATATCATGATCTGTTTCAGTAGTCACAGTGCATGTTGACATGCATGTTTCTTTTAGGTGTATTTCAGATTGCCAATGTTGACAGCATTCATGCATCCCCTAACCATGTCAGTCCTACTACCATGCTTGGCTATTGAGAGGATTCACTTTTTTGTAAAACTCACTTGTTTACCACCACCCATGCTTGACACCATCTAAAGCAAATTTGTTTATCTTGGTCTCAAGAGAGATGAACAGACCAAGGATATGGGTCACTGGAACCATGTGGTGTGATCTGAAGAGACCAAGATAAACAAATTTACTTTCACCGGCTTTTGGGGTATGCCGACGTTAGATTACAGAGACTATGCTAGAGATTCTGCATATCATTCATTGGTAAGTGCCAGGTTCGCAGACAATGGATTGGGTCACTTATCCACCTCTATAGGAATTGCCTAATTTCACTGGGGAGTGATGTATCCCTTTAAGTAACAAATTTAAGACTTAGTCATTACTATTTTTGTGACAATTCAGTTTTAAATATGCTATGCATTAAAGGGTTAATACATTACTTAAGTCATTCTTCTATTACCACTCATGCACCATTATTGTTTATGTTAAGTGTTAACATGGTTTCTACAGAGGGTAAAAGCGTCAGTTTATTACCTTGCCATCCTCCTCATCCTCCTCTTCCAGCTCTACCTCTTTGTTCTGGGCCTTCTTGCTCATTTGGAGCACCAGTGGGGTGGTGAATGGTCTGTTGCAAACAGAGGATGGCTTAGTTAGTTCACATTTACATATTTGGGTCAAGGACATTTTTGGGTCATCAGGTGGTACAACCACAGCTAATGGATACATGTATTAGTAATTGGTAATTATTAATTTACTGCAATTAATATGCTTCTTAGATAACCCACACATGTATTCCATATGGACATCCATACAATACTACATACACTCAGAGAACTTAGAACACAGGGAGAAGATTCCCACTGATTGCCATTGTAGCTAGTTAGCTTTGCATGCATGCAGTTCCTATGGAGTGTCCACTAGTTGGCGAGCGTAAGTCTTTCATGTGGGATAATGTATGGAATGGAAAGCGGATCCCACATGCTAAATACATTGCTACTGCAATTTCCAGTCACAAATCTCATCAACAAAACATTCCTGGTAAGCACTATGGCTGGTGTTTAACAATAGGCTGTATTGACAAATCTTTCAGGTGAGTAGTTTTACAGCAGGGAAGAAGATTTCGACCTGTACTCGCTAGCATCCCGCTAATGTTTATGGGTTTGGCCTCATAAAAATTGAGCTTTGTGACCCAGTACATAATAATCTAGTGGTGCAAAATAATCGAAAAGCTACTTAAATGAGGTCTTATTGTTTCTAGCTTCGAACTGAATATTAATATGTCAGGGCAAAAAATGATTGAAAATCACAAAAAATTATAATAGTAGAAAACTCCATTGACACCCATTCATTTTGCACTCAGGTTGGATTAGGGTTAGCCAGTTGTGGCTAGTAGCTAGTTCCATGAGTGAACACCCCCTGATACACTGTACATGTATTTAAAATGTCCTGGTTTTACCGGTCCAATTTAGACAATAACCTGGTTATGAAGAGGTAAAACCAGGTCATTTTGAATATGCGGCACTGGATTTTAGCTTCTGAATCCAGGTTGCCAATCCCTGCACGCACCCATGCACACGCAAGCACGCACGCACACACACGCACACACACGCACCTGCGGTTCAGAAGGTCGTCATCGTCATCAAGGTCGTTGGCTCCCACCTGGTTGAGGTCGTACGTGTCATCGTACTCGTCATCGTAGACGTCCAATGGGAAGTCGGCCCCGGCCTCACCTGGCCCCACCAGCACCTGTCAGGATAGGAAGAGGTGAGTGGCATCAGGTAGACTCTACATGTGCATTCCATTATTCAACTCCCGCCCTCGACCTGCGCTTGTGCTCACGCTTCGCTGCTGCCCCGCCTGCAGCCTAGCCAATAATTTTGGGGGATTTTTCAGTCATTCAACATCCCGATTGCAAATGAGAAAATGACCTTTGAATTGTGCTTTTGCGACACATTGAATGAAACTTCTGCCGTCAATGGCATCTTGTGACGTCATCACGAGGCCACAAGCACAAGGGAGTACGGGAGTTTGGATAATGGAAAGATCCCATCACATGAGCATTGCATTGACACAACCTTGTGGTATAGAGCGCTTGAGGCATAGGGCCTTAACCCACCTCATCCACTACCGTCTCGTAGGCCAGGTAGCGGGCCTTCTGATCCGAGATGTGCTGCTTGTCATCCAGCAGGCTCTGCACGCTCTGGCCCTTCCTGTGGAGGGTAGGGGATGATGGGAGGGAGGTCAGGGGCACAGGTCAGTCAACGGGATCAACCAGAATTATTTCCTGCTTCAGGACACCTATTAGCAGAGTTAGTTATTCTGTAGGATAACTTAACCAGGTTTATCATCACTTAACCATGTTCTTGGAATGAAGTTAAACATGCTTAGTTTTTTGTTTGCTTGTTCTTTTTTTCCATTTTTAAAAAAAGTCTTATTTGCAGAAATCCCATTCCCTTCTTAAAATTCAACAGAAAAGGGGAATGACCATGCTATACCCCCACTGCTACATTGAGTTCATCATGTCATAACGAGTGAAAAACATGTTTATATTTTAATAGCTTATACACTCACCGGCCACTTCATTAGGAACACCTCTCTAATGCTGGGTTGGACCTTCAGAACTGCCTGCAACAATACTTGGGTAGGCTGTGGCATTCCAACAAAGATAAATTGGTACTAATTGGCCCCAATTGTGCTAAGAAAATATCCTTATGCCATTATATCCCCAGCCTGAAACGCTAATGTAAGGCAGGGTTGACCCATGTTTTCATGTTGTTGACGCCCAATTCTGACCATTCCACCTGAGTGTTGCAGTGGATATCAAGACTCATTAGACCAGGCAACATTTTTCCCATCTTCTAGTGTCGTTTATGAAGAGCCTGTCCAAATTGTTGCCTCATTTTCCCACTTAGCTGACAGGAGTGGCACCAAATGTGGTTTTCTGCTGCAATTACTACTACTACTAGTTTTCTGCTGCTATAGCCCATTTGCCTCAAGATTTGATGTGCTGTGTAATCAGGGATTCTCTTCTGCATATCTCAGTTGTAATGAATGGTTATTTGACTCCATGTTGCCTTTGTATCAGCTCAAACCAGTCTGGCAATTTCCCTCTGACCTCTGCCATCAACAAGGCATTTTTTGCCCACAGAATCACTGCTCACTGCATTTTTTTTCTTCATACCATTCTTTGTAAACCCTAGACATGGTTGTGAGTGAATATCCCAGTAGATCAGTATTTTCTGAAATAATCAAATCAAGCCCTTTCGGCTTGACAGTCATGCCATCTTCAAAGTCATTTAAATAACCTTTCTTCCCCATTATGATGCTCGGTTTCAAATGCATCAGATCATCTCAACCATATCTACATGCACAAATGCATTGAGTTGCCCACATGTGATTGGTTGATCAGAAATTTGCCTCAATGAGCAGATGTAGCAGGTGTTCCTAATGTAGTGAGTGTATATCACTACGCCAAACAATTACTGGATATTTACACACACAAGCATTCACGATCTGCATCCAGATTTTGCAGCTTGCAACAGTACACAATATCCTCTTCACACTCTTCACAACTGGATAAGGTGAGCAACGGGAGACTCACTTCTTCCCCTTCCAGACGCGGGACATGTCCACTTGATCCCTTTTGAACACGTCAAACTCGTCGTCATCAAACACGTTGGACCTGCTGTCAAGCACAGGAGGAAGCTCCTCTCTCACTGGCCTGGAAAAGGTCAACACAAACAAACAAACAATTTAGTAATAATAAACATCCACACTGAACAAAAAAATGCAGGCTCATTATATGAGCAATCTGTTACTAGTGCTTTTTGCAGAGCTTTCAGAGCTTTAAAATGCCTCATTTTAACCAAGGAAACTAATCATAAATGCACAATATAATGGAATATCGCATATCAACACATTTTGACACATTGATTTATGGTACAAAAGGAAATGAATTTGGCTTTTGCTAAAAATGTAAGGACAGATGTAAAGACAGAATGTAAAGATCAGATCCAAAAGGGTGTGTTGGGCTGCCAGGCTTTGAAGAAGGAGCTTCTGGGGTACCAAGCTGGGGGCTCGTTCTGACCACTTCACCAAAGCTGGCATGGCCGTCACATCAGAGTACACCCACAATCCAAGTGCTGTGTATGTGTGTGTATGCGTGCGAGTAAGGGTGTGAGGGTGTGTGTTCAGTGCTCACCTGGGCGTTGTGTGGTACATCCTGTTTATGTGTGCATGTGCATGCATGCATATTTTTGTTTGCTTGTGTGTGTGTGTGCAGTGGTCCGCACCTGGGCATGGCTCTGTCCAGCTTGTCCAGGGCAGGGCTGAGGCGTCCCTCCAGGATGTTGTTGATGACCAGCTCTGAGTTGTAGCCGTACTCCTCCAGGCAGGCCAGCACAAAGCCCTCCCCCAGGTCCGGCAGCAGGTCCCGGATACAGGTCAAGAGAGACTCCAGCTCCCCGGAACTCACCGTGCACATTGCCCCCTGCAGGTAATGAGGCAGACGTGCAACCATGAGTGTCTTTTAAACCCCTACATATTCAGCAGACTAACCCAAAGAGTTTAGCCACAGCACATACACAGATATCTTGCCCTAAACACACTTGCAAACAACCGGAATCACAACTACTATCACATTGTATAAGTCATATATACTTACAAGAATATGGAGATCCTAAAAGAAGAATTTCAAATTCCTAAACAGGGCTCAAGAAAAGTGGCTAATACATTGGCTTTGGGCCAGCTACTGTTTTTCAAAAGATTGACCGGCCTAAAACAGTAACTATAACTGTAAGTATGTAACGGGTAACATCTCGTCATGCTGAGAAAAAGAAAAAACATTTTTTAACCGTGTCAAAAATCTGTGAATTTATGAAGAAAAACACTAATGGCCATCTTGGCAAGCCGAAAAAAAATAGAGAAATAAATTGTGACTACGTTTAAGACACCTTCCAACAGACAGACTCACATTATCTCCTTTCCGAGGGAAGTCCACCACTGCTGATGATGGTCCAGCTTCGGCTCCCTCCACCTCTCTCCTTTCAGAGGCAAAGTCATCCCCCCAGGCAGCCCCTGCTCCAGCCACAGCATCAGCACCGACTCCAGTTCCAGCTCTAGCCCTGGCTCCTTTGGCTGCTGCTGCTGCTGCAGAGGAGGGTGTGGGCGTGGGCCGCTTGCCCCTCTTCTTGCCCACGCTGTCCCAGGCACTGTCCACCGCCTGGAGGAGGTAGGAGGTGCGCGTCTCGTCTCTGGAGGGGAGGGAGTGGGGTTAAGGAGAACAGGTGCACAGTATGGTGGTGCAGTAGAAGTTTGAGCTCAGGGGGTTATTGTTACTTAGCCTGACTCTCGACAGACCCTTGTGTATTTCCGCTAAGCTTTGTGAGCTCACACGAAGGCCTGGAAGACCTTCGAATTCGCCCTGCTCCCAAACCAAAATGCAGAGGAACCAATCCGGATCACATGATTTTCAAAGATGTGATGTAGTCAAATTTTAAATGTAGGATTTTGTAGAGCAGAAGAGAGGTTTTGTAAGGATACAGAATTGGGGAGACCTGCTGTAGGAGACTGATGTCATCTGCTAGTGGGAACTGCTCGTCATAGTCCGCCAGAAACCTGATGAAATCAAATGCATCAAAGTAGACAAGGGTCAATATATTACAACATAGTTAACACACGCTTGTAACCAAAACGACTTACAGTCAGGGTTGCCAGATGTGACAAATGATTTCCAGCCAAATAAATACTCAAAAACTACCTGGAGGCATTACATTCTGCTCAATTTGAAATAAATTCCATTGATTTATATGCCCATAAATACACAGAAAAATTGGCCCACTATTTTTGTTTTTCACCCACAGAAATTCATCCTAAACAGTCCAATTAGGCGGGAAATTCTACACAAAAATCTACATTGAACAGCAAATAACCAAGAAAATAAAGAGAAGGCACTGAATGATAAAGAGAAGGCACTGAATTATAAAGTGCTACCAAACTATTGGCCTATTCTTGTACTTGTACATGAATATTTTTGAAAACGCATTGATTTAGGCCAAGGGCTCCCAAACTTCACCATCGCAAGGCCCCCCACATACCGGTATATTCCAGCCAAGGCCCCCCTTACATGGGTCATGCTACAGTATTTTTCTTTTCATCCCCTTTCACAATCATAGTCTAGGTCTGTTAGTCAGTGCCTCACTGTGATATATAAACACAAACAGTTAATATTGTACCCAGAACCAGAACAGGTGTGGCTAATTAAGGGAGCCATGGAACACTGAGGAGTAACTGACAGTTTTTTTGAATTTTAGAACTCTGGTGTAGAATATTCAACCACTGCTTGCTGTGAGGACTAATTAGTTAGTTGCTGGGCCTAGTGAGTCAACCAGAACAGGTGTTGCCAATAAAGGGTTCTGACATTTACTCTTCAGTGTTCATTACCTAAGGCGCTGTTTCCACGTAGCTGGATATTTTTTTCTAATGGTTGCATTGGTTTTGGCCTTCCGTTTCCACGTAGCAGATATTTAAAATCCAGGTATAAAAAGCATGAGAAAAAAATATCCTATTTAGGGGGCTGAAACGCATTTGTTACAATGGAGGATTTATTTTTATCCACATGTTGCGTTTACACCTAAACAGGAGAGAAAAAATATCCACATATATAAAATATCCAGCTACGTGGAAACAGCACCTTAGATTATGCTATTTTTACTACAACTGCTAAGCTCTGGCCCAAAAGGCAAGCCCACGTTAAGCATTTTCTACGAGAATGCATTCTAGATTAAATATATAATTTTGTTGTGCTATACTTTTCCTGCCAACCTGCCACGGTCCCCCAAGCACCCCTTCGTAGCCCCCGTCCCCCAATTTGAAAACCACTGGTTTAGGCCTCTCGTTTACACATCAGCGGAGTTTAAAGAACGCACATTTCAAGACTGTTTAAAAAAATATCCCATTTAGGGGGCTAAATGCACCTGTAACAGTGGAGTTTTTATCTTTATTCACATGTTGTGTCTACACATATTTTTAAAATATGCGCATATGTCACCAGCACCTCAGTTACAACCGTACGGAGACATCCATACAACTGTGATCATGTCAGCTTTGTTATACAAGCAGACAAAATCCCACATCGACCCAATCACAGCCCTTACCCTCCTATCCCCTCACACCACTTCTAAATTCAACACACAACAACCCTTCCAGTTCATTACCTTTTCTCTTGAATAAAATTTGTGAAATTCTGAAGCAAATCCTCCACATATGACAGCGTGTTGTCAGCTCTGCAAGTCAATGCAAAAAAAAACACATTAGAAACATTTAAACATGAGGGAACTCCATCATCATAATCATAAAACAACACTGACAGTCAAAGGAAGTCACTTACAAAACAGAAACCCAATCAAAATTTAATCATAAAAATGAAAGTCACAGATACAAAAACAAGTCCCACCTTAACACAAGATTTTTAGTAATCCCAAATCGTTTCTTACCTTCACATAACATTTCAGAACAACAAGCATAGTAAAATATAGTATTTAAAAGTGTGTGTGTCCCGCACCCCTCCAGTATGGGTTATAGGCAGGTGTGCTGTAGCAGCAGGTGTGTGTGTGTGTGTGTGTGTGTGTGTGTGTGTGTGTGTGTGCGCGTGTTTGTGTGTCTGTGTCTGTGTCTGTGTCTGTGTCTGTGTCTGTGTCTGTGTCTGTGTCTGTCCCTCACCCCTCCAGTATGGGCTGTAGGCTGGTGTGTGTGTGTGTGTGTGTGCGCGTGTGCGTGTGCGTCTGCGTGTGCGTCTGCGTCTGTGTCTCACCCCTCCAGTATGGGCTGTAGGCAGGTGTGTGTGTGTGTGTGTGTGTGTGTGTGTGTGTGTGTGCCAGTGGGTCTGTGTGTGTCCCTCACCCCTCCAGTATGGACTATAGGCAGGTGTGCTATAGCAGCAGGTGTGTGTGTGTGTGTGTGTGTGTGTGTGTGTGTGTGTGTGTGTGTGTGTGTGTGTGTGTGTGTGTGTGTGTGTGCCAGTGGGTCTGTGTGTGTCCCTCACCCCTCCAGTATGGACTATAGGCAGGTGTGCTATAGCAGCAGGTGTGTGTGTGTGTGTGTGTGTGTGTGTGTGTGTGTGTGTGTGTGTGTGTGTGTGTGTGTGTGTGTGTGTGTGTGTGTGTGTGTGTGTGTGTGTGTGTGTGTGTGTGTGTGTGTGTGTGTGTGTGTGTGTGTGTGTGAGTCCCTCACCCCTCCAGTATGGGTTGCAGGCAGGTGTGCTGTAGCAGCAGGTGTGCGATCTCCACCATCCTCTTGCGGGAGTGGCACAGTCGCGTCCACACCTCCTCCTGAACACTGAGGAAACCATGCAGCAAAACAACACCAAGTGAGCACGGCGTGTGTATGAGCAAGTGAGAATAGTTAAGTAATAAGAAATACAGAGAGAGAGAGAAAGAGAGAGAGAGAGAGAGAGAGAGAGAGAGAGAGAGAGAGAGAGAGAGAGAGAGAGAGAGAGAGAGAGAGAGTTTATGTATATTCAGTTTACCTTCGGTCAAAATTCCTCTTTTTCACAGCTTTCTCCAAGTCAGGAACGATCAGCTCATAAAATGAAGATAGTCTAAGAAGAGGGGAGATAGTGGGGAAAGACTCTTACTGGGACTCGTTGAGCTCAACATAACAACAAATGTTCTTTCACAAAAAAAACAACTACTGCATATAGTGTCTCAGTACATAAAGCAGTAGTACAGCCGAGTGAACCCACGGTCTCCCTTTCATGATATACCTGCTGAGGAAGCCGTGAGAGCGGAATGTTTGGCAGGCAGCAGGGAAGATATCCAGGAAGGAGTGGAGCGTGGAACACGTGTCACACATGTACACCATCAGATCCATCAGGTCCTACACACACACACACACGTCATAGGAGTGGAGTGTGGAACACAAGTCTCATGTACACGATCAGATCCACAAGGACATACACAGACACACACGTTACAATTTTCTAAAATAAATCTAGTCAAGTTCAATTTACATACCCGGTAAGTAAAAATCACCTAATAACTAGCACTTTTGAACTATAACTTGCAACTAGAACTTACTTAAACTATTTAAGACTTGTATTAGGACATTTGTTCATGGGGCTCTTATTGGGGCAAGTCATTTTTGTCTTGGTGAGATGAAAGTGAAAGTGAAGTGAAAGTCCAAATGGAAAACTCCAACTCCCATTGACATTGTGACACAGCAGCACTCCACAGCACACAAGTGAACACTGCACACTGCACACAATGAAATTGCATGTATGCCTCACCCGTGCAAGATAAGCTGAGAGTGAGAGTTATAGTTCATAAGTACTACCTCTTAGGCAGTGGTGGACAGTAACGAAGTAAATGTAATTCGTTACTGTACTTAAGTAACATTTTCATACTTTCATACTTTACTCAAGTATTTTTATTTGGTAAGACTTTATACTTTTACTTCACTACATTTCAAAGCGAAATTTAGTACTTTCACTTCGTTACATTTACAGAAACACTCGTTCCTTACTCGTTCCTTTTTTTATTTAAGGCCATACACGGCAGGTGAATTCATTAATTTGTAATGCCCTGGTCATGAAATCTGAGATTTCACGCTGGTGTGAAGAAAGTGAAACTGAATCCGATTGGCAGACTCGGAGATTCGTCATTGTGATTGGTTGTAATGTGTCACGTGACAACAAGCTCTACTGTTATTATTTTTAGAAGGGAAACAAGCAGAGCCAGACCACTGATATGTCCACTGTTGCGACTTGTGAGACGAATTGAAATAAGAAGAAACGGTACTTAGCCTACTAGTAACATGCGGAAAGCACAACAAAACAATAAAGCAGGTGACAATAACGTTGTTAGAGTGTATTAATCTGCACGTCGTATTCGTTGTGTGAGGGGGGAGAGCTCGCAGGCTGCACTCGCCTGACACCAAGACGACATTTGTTAAATAGGCTTCGCGTTTGAACTGAATAATTAGCGAATTGATACTTATTTAATGTACTGCTTATTTGACTTACTGTGCTATATCTGTGTTGTGGCTTACAATAGAGTCACATAATTGCCGCTTTTGTAGCGTGTTGGTTTCTTGAGTCAAGTGCCTAAACATGCTGCTTATTCCAAACCATCCAGGCGCACAACTCCGTGATAGCCTTCTTTCCCCTCAATACATTGCAGTATTTTCTGAAGTAGTTGGGGATATAAATTACTTGTCTAATAGACTCCCCTGTTAACAAAAAAAATATTTGCTTCAACATTATGAAAAAAAGGCTTGTGTAAAGGGTTTGTATAGGTCTACATGAGGATTGCCTTGGCCACCACATGTTGCAAAGTGAGGCTGCATGCAACATGTAGCCTATCCTTTCCCTAAAGTCAAGTCAATAGGCTACAGTGGATATAAAAAGCACTGACAATACCACCAAAGTGAGGTTGTAAAAAAACAACAGTAACAAAGTTTTTTTTAAAAAGTGGACTTTGGCTAAATAGGCCTATTGGCCCAGTGATGTGCACGGGCACAAAAGGCTTTTTCATGACAGATAAGTGTTCCAATGAAGTTGTATCAAGTAGGCTATTGCAAATCATTGGCATCTTGCAAATAGAGACCATTAGGCTACAAGTATATGAAGATGTTCCTATCTTTAAAGGTAGCTTAGAATTGCAAGAGGTCTGTTTGTCCATACATAGGCCTAAGCCGACCTTAACATAACCAAACACTACATAATAATAATAATAATTATTATTATTATAATTATAATAACAATAATAATAAGAAGAAGAATAGGTCTACCAAAACCATAATTATAACAAAAATTAGACATAAAGTACTTTATAGGCTACTCTAACTCCTTGCTGTCACAAATAAGTAGGCCTATACTGCACTGTAGGCCTACGGCTGGGAGGTATTGTAGTAGTTGTTCTAATAGGCATGTAATACATTTCAGCCTAATCATTCTTAATACTAAGGACCCTTTCATGTGTTATTTTGGGCATGTTAGGGTCAGTATTAAATGTTTAGAGAGGTAAAAATGAACTTCTGATGCTATAACATCCATGGACTTACTCCACAGTGTTTCTGAGGCCTGTTATGGCCTAGTTCTAACATGTTGGTAGGCCTATAGCCTATGCAAATCAGAGGATAGTTAATTAGATATGACCAAACTAGGCCTACAACACTTAAATATTAAAATTGCACCAAAGGCTTCATTTTTAAGTTTTTACTTTTTACTTTTAATACTTAAGTATTTTTGACGGCAGATACTTTTGTACTTCTACTCAAGTAAAGAAGTGAGGTGAATACTTTTACTTTTACTTGAGTAGTTTTCAATGCAAGGTAACTGTACTTTTACTCAAGTACATAACTGGTGTACTTCGTCCACCACTGCTCTTAGTTGATTTTTACTTTGATTGACTAGAAGTTTTTACTTGAGCCAAGAAAAATCAACTTGCTACGATATCATATCGAGCTAAAGGAGTAGGAGAGAGTGGAACATAGAGCAGGCATCACACATTAGGTCCATCAGGTCCTACACACACTGACACACACAGACACAAAGACACAGACACAAACACACAGAGACACAAACACACGCCACTGACCTGTTGGGGCATGGTGATGAGGTTGGGGCGTCCGTGGGAGTTCAGCTTCAGAGGCTCAACGGCAATCGCTCCCTCAGACTGAAGGCCACACCTCTCCAGCACTGTGTCTAGCACCTGCACGCACACACATACACACACGTTGACACACACACACACACGTTGACACACACACACACACGTTGACACACACACACACACACACACACACACACACACACACACACACACACACACACACACACACACACACACACACACACACACACACACACACACACACACACGAAGCCAATACAATAGTGGCATTAGCCGTCATTGCACCAACCTGACGTATGCTACTACTAAAAAGTCATTATGCGCATTCCTACCTGGAGGATAGAGGGGACCGTCTCATTCAGGTCACCGTAGTATGAAGGCTGCTGTGTGAAAATGTTTTCTGCAAAACAACAAATGAGACAACAGCTATGTCTTCATCTGTGCCAAAGCTGTCATTTCACCAAGCATCATACAGTAATAATAAATCAATGCCAAGCTGCCATTTCAAAACACATCATCATTGCTACCAACCAGGGCTCTAATTTAACTTTTTTCAACACCAGCCAAAATGGCTAGTGGATGTTAATCTCATCAGCCAAACACACACCCAATAATGTGTCAAGGTGGCTAGTAAGTTGGTCTTTTCTACCAGCCAAACTGAAATGTCACCAGCATTTGGCCAGTTGGCTAGTGTTAATTTAGAGCCCTGCTACCAACCAATTTAAATGTCACACACTCATGCCATTGCTACCAACCAATCATCTTCTGAAGGAGCTGGGCATTGCCCTTCCCAAAGAGTACGCAGAGGTCCATGATCTTTGGAATGTCAAACAGGAAGTTGTTGTAGATGATCTCTCCAAACACTTCCGGGGTGATGAAGCTTTCCTGGTGGGTGGGAAATGAAGAGTGCAAGTCCATCTTTGTCCTCCCACCCCAAAATATAATGTAATTCAAAGGTCAAGGTGTCATTTAAAAGTCGGAATGTTTAATGGGAGAAATCCCACAAAGAGTTGCTCTAAGGTGGTTGACAGCTGGGGAGAGGTGGGGTGACATTGAGGTCAGAGGACTCAGAAAAAGATGGAGGGGGGGGGGCATTAAGGTTTAAGTGGCCATTAAGGTTTTCCAGTACAGTATAGCACTACTGCTATCTAAAAAGAACACAAGGCCTGACGTTGGACTACTTGTGTGTGGGCGTTTACAGTTGACCAGTAGAGTACAGTAGAAATACAATAGAAATGCTTTCTTTTAAAAGGACATGGGCCCTCGCCTAGGCTCAAATGGCTGAGGGACTGACTGTTATATGAGTACATGAAAGTCCTTGTGCACAAGCCCTCAGTAGTTCAGGTGCAGGTGCGAGGCAGGAAAACTTGATCAAAGAATAAAATTCAGAGGACACCACGCGTTTCGCAAGACGCACTGGGCGAAATGCGTTGTTCGCTCCAAAAAATTTAAAAAAGAACAGAATTCAGTGTGCGGTGTCTGCTGAGGTTTAAGCACTGACAGTTATGTCGAAGTCCGACCACGGTGCAACTCTGGCCCGAGGTGGTTTCCGATTCCTCCCCCTTCTCTCTCTACCCCATTGTGTATTGTAAAATGTGTTAAATCTTTGTTTTATCATGTCATAGGCAATACAACTTGCCTGGTGTTTACCTCCCCCTACCGACAAAAACATCCCCATTGGGCACAATAAAGTTAACTAATTACTTTCCTGTCTCGACTCACTGTCCTCTCATTAAGCAAGAAAATGAACAAAACAAAACAAAACAAAACAAACAGATCAATCAATAAATAAAATAAAACGACACGCGGCCTGACCTTGGACTCCTTGTGCGTGGCCATTCTGAGGAAGACCATGAAGACGGCGCGGTGTATGGTGCGCTGCATGTCGGCCACAGCGGGGGAGGCCACAGGCAGCTCCATGTCCAAGGAGCGCGGGGCGCAACTCAGGTATGAGTCCAGGCATCTCTGCAGAGACTCATCAAACACCACCTGTGTAGTGGCAGTGTTTATAATATATTATATATATATATATATAGAATGGGTTTAGTCATTATAGTTCCTCATATCCTTTCATGTTGCTTTTGACCTTGTGATACAAACCTGGATGTCATTGATGATCTGTGTTTTATTCCGTATCTCGCAAATACACAATTTAAAAGTCATTCTCTCATTTGCAATCGGGATGAAAAATCCAAACCGTCAGCTTATTTTGCTGTAGGGGTTTAGCTCGTTGGGCTAATTCTGCCTAGGTTGACAGCAAGGAAACTTGTTTTCTTGACGCAGGCGGGCGACACTGAGGAAAGAGGCCACATGCAACTGGAAAGGACATTATGATCTATAATGATTTGTACCCAATGTACTGCATCACCTGTGTGTGTGAATCATAGGCAACATCTCATTAGCCTTCCTCCACCAGTGCTTCCTCCGTCCTCTCTGGCCCAGCTTTGCTCAATCAGTATCATTGAAGGCATCTCAATTCGATATGTTTTTCATTCAATATCACACACAAACAAAATACAGAAGTTACTCTCTGATTTTCTATCAGACTATTGAACTATTGGGCAACACCGGGCCATGAGGATGGATGAAACGACCAGAGGAAGGAATTGAGAGACACCCGTATAGATGTTAAACTGCAAATGCAGGGTAGGCCTACCTGGCACCAGAATTTGTCGTGGGGCAGTGACAGTAACCAATCCAAATCCTCAGATATGAACTGAGCTTGTTCCAGGTACTCCTCGATCTGTGCTGAAGAGTTCTGCTCAGGAGGGGGCTTGTATGCAATGAAGCAACGCTCTTCCTTGCGATCTGGGTGCTGTATACAACAAGCAAACAACAAACAAACAAATAAATAACCAATACTGCGACTCCAGCCTTTCGAGAATATTCGTCGCACATCGTGGTTGTCTATATCTGGAACTTACCAATGCAGGCAGCGTTTGCTCCCGCCCCATTGGCCCCACTATTTCGGTGACATGTTGCTCATCCAGGGGCACTTTGGCGCACGCCATGAGCAGGTGGACAGTTTATCTAGGGTGGAGCAGGAGAGAGAAAGAGGTGACTTACAGGCTACATTGAAACGTGTGGCCATTAATGGCATTATTATAGACGTCTTTCTACCCAACTCTGCCCTTTTTTAAGTTGGCTTAACCTACCTGTCACTTTACGCAACCACGGCCTTTATCTAATGTCGACTCTTTGAAAATATAACTCAACTGGTGACAACGCCATGGTTTGTGGTGACAGTTTGTCAACCACAAGGTGTAGCCTATCCACTTCATTTGCCACTAGGTTAGCCATCATATCGACAGATAACGTGGTGACTGCTGCTTGCAGTGTGAGGTACACCGTGCTGACTCCACACGGAAAAATGGCTGTGTGCAGTCTAACATAGCGGTGTATTTGGATTTGGGCTTCAATTTCTGAACGTTACCATACAACACAGATTTTGAAATAGTTGTTCAGTACAACTCGTGTCAAAAAACCTACCTCAGTAAAGAGAACGGATAGATGTCCCTCTCGTTTTTCAAGACATTACATCAGCAGTTCAGTGGTATTTGGAGAGGAGCCACCGAAAGAATATGCCCTGCCACCGGCTGTCAACTTTCTTTTCTGTCGTGTCCACTCTTCTGTGCTATGTTGCTATCAGATAGCGCGAGTTTATGCAGACTGTCAACCACCATCCGAGTTAACACTCGTGTAAACAATAGACTGCCTTGGTTATTATCTCCGTTGAGGTAAAATAAGAACGTGTAATATCGAAATCACGGTAATGTAGCACAAGTTTAGTGTAAACGTGTAATTTACTAGGTACGAAAACTTCCGTTTTAGACTCTTGTTTTCTCTAAAATTCCAACAGCTGAAACGCCACTGAGTAATGTACCACCACCTACTGGATTGGAGTGCAAAGTACAGTCTCGAGGTGGTTCCATAGGTGTGTGGTTCCATAACCCAATGTCAGAAAAATCTCCATTGGTAAAAGACTTCTAGTGGAGGACAGGTCCAGTGTTAACCAGTGTTTTGTGATAGAGAGAGAGAGAAAGAAAGAGAAAGAGAAAGAGAGATTTTGTCAATGTCTTGCAGGCCTATATATGCTAGTGTAAACTGCACATTTGAGTGAAGTAAAGTGAAAGCCCATTGGGAAACTCCAACTCCCATTGTCATTGTGACACAGCACTCCACAGCACACAAGTGAACACTGCACACAACGAAATTGCATTTATGCCTCACCTGTGCAAGGGGGCAGCCCTCAATGGCGCCCCTAGGGAGTAGTGCGGCGGGATGGTTCCATGCTCAGGGTACCTCAGTCATACCCGGGCGCCGCCCTAGCGGTGAAGCAGCGCATTCGGCGAGTTCTGAGGTCTATGGCAATCAGGGTACCTCAGTCATGGAGGAGGATGGGGGAGAGCACTTGATTACACCCCCCACCAACCTGGCGGTTCGGGAGTCGAACCGGTAACCTTTGGGCTCCAAGTATGACGCCCTAACCCCTGACTGCCCCTTACAAATGACTGCCCAAACTGGTCAAACGCAATTTTAAACCGGTTACATAGATTTTTGACAATAAAGTTCACTTGACTTGACTTGACATTTTTATCCAAAGTGATTTGGCACAGATGTTGGTACACACTTTGGACTTTGAGTCCTTATTACATTGTACCGTAACAATGTTTATTCAGGGGGCACCACAGTGAGGTATTGTCCAGGGGCACCACATTGGCTTAATAATATGGTCCTGCTGCTATAACACATATATTCTACAACACATTGTAACCACCTGTTTCAATGATTTTGACCACTCCTAATCATCAGCGGTGCTCGTGGTCTTCATTTCCGAACAGTAGTCTTGGTTCCTCGTTTCAGATTTCAGGTTTTGGTTTCACTTAATCAGTCCATGTTTACGGAAATAATGTTTACTTTGGTTTTATATTATATCACAGACACAAATGGTTGGTCATTTCTTGTTTGGATTTTATTATTTCTCAAAATAGTTTTAATCTTAAACATTTATTTGCTGGTACTTGAACAAAAATAGAGATGCCAGGCTTATGTCTTAATTCAATTCAATCTGGACACCGTTTCAATCACTGGCACTATCTGAAAAACTAAAAGAAAATAAAGTGCTGTGAACAATCAGTATCCACGCATTCTTTGCTCTCTTTTCACCTGGACATTAGGCCTACCACTGAAACATTCTCTTGGGCAGAGGGAGAGGTGTGGTGAGTTTGTGCCATCTTCATAGTGTGAGAGAGTGGTGAGGTGGTGCCATCTTCATAGTGTGAGAGAGTGGTGAGGTGGTGGGTTGCTGTGCCAACTTCATAGTGTGAGAGAGTGGTGGGTTGCTGTGCCAACTTCATAGTGTGAGTAGGTGGTGAGATGGTGGGTGGTGGTGGCATCTTAGTGAGAGAGAGCATTTGGGTGGTGGGTTGCTGTGCCATGTTCATTGTATGAGAGAGTGGTGGGGTGGTGAGTTTCACCATCTTGTTAGTGTGAGAGAGCGTCTGGGTGTTGGGTTGCTGCGCCATCTTCTTCAAATACATGGTGTAGGGTGTCTCCCTCCCCTCCAGATGGCGCTGATGTCTCAGGATCAGGTTCTTCTCAATGTTGCTCAGCTTCATGCGATCGAGGACCACCAGGGCTGCTCCATCTACAAGTAGGCGTGGCGGAGGCGCCGTCTTCATGGTGGCAGCAGGATGGCTCTGAATATGGGATGAGGTGAGGAGAGACCCGGTCACAAGGCTGTTGTGGTGGCGAGAACGGCGTCGGAGAGGGGGATTAGGAGAGGAGGAGGAGGAGAAGGCATGACAGTCAGTCAGCCCGTTCCTTCGGAGCTGTTCCTTCAGCTGTTCCACCAGGGACTTCCTGTCGCCTCTTCTGCTCAGGTCATGTTCCCGAGTTGCGCCATCCGTCGTCTCCGCCACATGGTCGCTTAGGCCTTGTTGACCTCTAGACAAGGTCCCGGGGGGCTCTGTTGCAATCTCTGGTTGCTGCAGAGGCTGAATCATGGCCTCTGGTTTGGGTTCGGGTTTGGGTTCGGGTACGTTCTGGTCTGCCTGGTTCGTCGATGCCAGCAGCACTGACTTCAATTCCTTCAGCCAGAGAGGGCGCCACTGTCCTGTCCTGTCCTCCCCAATACATGCTTGGTCCTCACCTTTACTCTTCCACCAATCACGTATCTTCAGGGTCTTCTTCATCGCCCCTGGGCCACCAGGCAAGCGGTGCTGGATAATCCCTGTGCCTACGTACTTGATGACCAGCCTTGGGAAGCCCCATCGTTGGGCGTTCATCTTACAGCGCAGGTGATATTCCATCCTCTGTCTGAACACCTTGGATCTCAGGAAGTCTTTGGCTGACTGGGTAGGTGGACGCTTTGTAGCTGTTGGAGGGGCATCAATTGCAGGGGGCATCCGTCGGGGAGGCTTTATTTCTGGGGTCGTCTTCGGTTTAGGCGTTTCCCGAGCAAGCCTGAGCCTCTCAGATCTCAGCATCAGCACTATCCTGACAATCAAGATGGCAAAGTGCCAACGCTGGCGGGGGGATGGTGGTGATGGTGATGGTGATGATGATGAAGATGATGATGAGGAGGAGGATTTTCTCTGGAGTCTGACCATGGAAACTGCCGAAGTGGCTCGCCTACCTCCGACTGTGTTGGCTTGGCCTTCAGTGGGAGATGCTGAGCTGGCTTCAGGCCTCTTGCTGTCCCCATGAGGTGCCACCATCATCATTCCTGCATCTTTATCATTTGGCCATTCACAGTGTGAGTTTATTGTGGGTTGACTGCAAGGCAGATTCTCCAAAGGCACTGGCGTACTAGCAGGGATCCTTGATACTTTTTGAACGTGGTGGCATGGGCCTTCATCATTGAAGCTAGTGCCACTGTCCTTGACCTTGACCTGTTGTCGCCGTGACTGTGAGCTAAAAGTGCTGTGTCGTCTGCCTCTGGGGTGTCTGCCGCAGTCTGGACTATCAATGGGAACATCAGTGGCACTCAGTTGAGTATGCACCTCAAATCGTTCCAGTTTCTCTACAGTCCGCTTATAATAGGGCCTGAGTAAGGGATCTTCGTCAGCTGTGCGGGCATGTTTTCTTAGGGGCTTCAACTGAGAGGGTATTCGTGGAATAATATAAGTATTTTCTATTATCACATTGGGAACTGAAGGTTGGGATATCCTTCTACCCTGCAAGTAGAAAACCAGAAACATGCAATTTAAGATCAAACAATATAGTAGGCCTATCACAACCTATCACAAATGTGTTTAAAGCTGAGATTGCATTTCCCTTACCTTATGAAATGGCCCAATAGGCCTACTCCTGAGTCGAATGATCCTCCCAAGGATACAGCAACAGAAAACGACTATCAGCAAACTGACTTCATTGCATGAGATGAATCCACTGTCATTCTGAACAACTTCACGAAGTGGCATGAAAGGCTCGTTGGAGACACGGATTCTATTTCTTGCCTTCGGCATCGCCATTTTCTATCTATACCCCGAGTGGTTAGACATATGTGAAGCGGAGATGTCACACACGAGTGATAACTCAGACGGGATAGCTACTGTTTGTGATCCTTGCATAGCGTGACGCGCCGTTTGGGTGCAGCGCCTTTATGACGCAATCGGCCTCGATTGAAACCAAACTAATTGAATGCGCGCGCGTCCCTCGATTGAATATCCAAAGTATTCTTTAGCAGCTTTTTTTCATTCTGTTTGTGTTTTGTAAGCTATAATCCTGGCCAAGGAAGTGCGTAGATTTTGTTTGAGCTTTGGTGGGGACATCTTCTTCTCCTTCTCCACTTTACTGTACAAAAAGAGCAGTTATGAATTTTGAACCGTTTTTACTGCGTTTAGTACCTAGGCCTAATATAGGCCTAATATAGCTTAGGGCCTACTGATAAATGCTACTACATAGGCCTACTATATTCTGACCGAAACACTACATACAATCTAATAAAAAAACTCAAGTTGAATAGCCTACGAGTTCAAGCTCAGATATGTTGTTTATTTATGATTTTGTTGTGAATATGTGTATGTGAAAATGGGGGTCCCAGGCCAAAAAAGGTTGGGAACCACTATATAGGCTACGAGACTGTCCAAAGGGTCAGAAGGGTTATTATAGATACTGTAAGGAATTATTATAGCCTAGATAGGCCACTAGGCCCTATAAATACACTGCCCCTATAGGTCTATCCTTTTTTCCCAATTCAACATTCGTGTGATGTGTTTCCAAATTTCCACAAAAAAAAAGTTCGTATTAGGCTGCACTGTGAGAGTGAAGTCCAACAGTATCTTGATTTGACACGTTATGATTCAAATTTATTATAATTCCGGAGGGATAAGAACTAACAGCATGTGGGCAGCATTGGTCTAGTAGTTAAGGAGATGGGCTTCAGTTCAGGGGGTTGCAGGTTCAAATCCCACTCTTCCACTCCCTACCACACCTCCATGGCTGAGGTGCCTTTGAGCAACGGACTGTAACCAATACCCTATACTTAAACAATATCTGTAAGTCTTTTTAAAAAGCTAGTGTAATGTAATGCAATGTAATCCACCATGAATATACTACTCTCCACACACTTTCTAACACTGGATAAATCATTATTTTACGAAACATCAAGCGAAGCACAGTTGCTGCATTTCATGATTTATTATAGACCAAGAAAGAACATAAATATTAAAGAAGGCACAGTTTGTGTAAACAATACAGTGAACAATTTTGATCAATCACAGCAAGCAAGTATCTTCAGTGTATGAAAACAGTATTGTGTGAGTCATATCCCTGAATATGTGCCAATTAAGCACCATAGTTAAAAAAAAGTTAACAGCGGGAGTTTGCAGCTATTTCACATTTGTGGAAATCGAGCTTATCCCGTGTGCATATCCTAATTGTGCGCTCAGTGTATTTGTAAAGCAGTGCAAACAGAATGCAAATAAGTGGCAACAGCTCTCTCTAGTGAGAAGTCCCCACATTCCCTTCATTCCCGGATACGTGCAGTATCTAGCATTCAGTGTTCATCTTCAGGTTTTTTTTTCAAGCAACAGTCAGTGTAGAACAAAACATTATAATAATAATGATAAACACATTTATAGATAATCCTTCATTTGTTTTTTTTTTTAACTAAACACAATGAGAAATAGACAAATGAAACGAAAAGGAGGACATGTTTAAGAGGAAAGTGTGTACGAGAAGTTTTGAAGCTAAGGGAACCCAGCAGTGACATTATAAAGAACCAAATGGGGAGGCCAGAGGCTGGAGGGAGCAGTGTGTGTGACCAGGGGTGCCTAGCGGGGGGTGGGGGGGGGGTACCAAAGCCGTCAGCGTCCCTGTGTGTCACAGTCCTACCCTGCATGGTTGACAGTCCTGCCCTGCATGGTTTAACTGGCGGACAGTTATTTGGCTGTGCTAAAGCAAAACTTTAAGCAAGGATGTCAAAGTCAGACCTGTGGTCCAAATCGGATCCATGTGGTGTAATCCACCCCCCATAGCTCCAGTGGTGTCATTTAAACAGTAGAGAATGTACAGTAATTTAGACATTGAATGGGATGTAGTTTATTTCCTCGGTGATGAGGAACTATTCATTATTTAGGCAGTGAAGGGGATAATTAATTTAAGAGGACGTAGTGTGGGCTAGTTTAAGTGGTGAAGAGGATGCGGCGTAGTTTAGGCTGTGAAGAGGATGAGGATGTAGGTAGACGGATAGCAGGACAATTAAGTTAAGAGGATGTGGCGTGATAACGTTTAGGCGGTGAACAGGATGTGTCCGGAGAAGAAGCTGTCGGCGGTGAGGCCGTTGCCCCCGTAGTTGGCGCTGAGGTAGACGCGGTCTCCCGCCGCCAGCTGCAGGATGGTGCCCCCGGTGGCCGTCACGTAGCCCTCGTGCCGCGTGGTGAAGGAGTGAAGTACCAGCTGGTCGTTGTGGCGCAGGTCCACGTTGCCCACGTTCTGGTACAGCGTACAGTGGAAGTCGAACTGATACACGCCCGCTATGGAAGTGGAGTAAGTAAGTCAAGTCAAGTTAATCAGTTATTTAAGTCAAGTCAAGTTCATTTATTTCATAAATTTCATACCCAATAAGGTAACCCAATGTGTTTCACAAATAATAATGAAAATAAATAAATATGTAAATATGGTATTGAGAAAAAATATAAAAACGTCAAAATGGCACAATCACCCATCAGTTCTGTAGGCCAAGAATATTTTATTTTGCGACTGATGCTTTTCACAGACAAGACAGTCGCAAAGTACTTAACAGCTTGATTAGACTATAATAAAATGTATATACAAGCAAATATATACAATAAAATAAATCAAATAAAAAATACAGTAAATTAAAATGTAAGTAAGTATGTACACTAGTAGATATTACAAAAAAAATTGTAAAATAAATAAAACTCACCAACGACTGCGGTGAAGACACCGGTCTTGATGTTGTAGAGCTCCTGGGCATTGTAGATGACACTCTTGAAGGCGATGGGCTTGCCAGGGTGGGGGAAGTTGTAGCCCAGCCGCACCGCGAAGGCCGCCTTAGGGACATTGCCAGCTGGGCCAGGGGGACCCTGGGGTCCTGAAGATAGAGGAGAGGAGAGGTCAGAGGTTAAAGGTCAGTTAGGTAAAAGGTGAGGTGCAGTAGGAGGGGTGAGGCTACGTAGGGAAGTTATGGACATTAGGGATGTTGTATGGTAGGAACATGCCTCCATTGGCAAAGACAAGACAAGAGTGTCATAATGAGGAAGGGACGAGGGAGGGGGGATGCACAGTTCAGATAAAAAGAAAGAGAAGTCCGCTACAACCAGGATTTTTTGCTCCCACTTATTTTTTATTTTTCCGTGACGTTTCGGGTAGAAACCCGTCTTCAGACGTGAATGCACATTTGGGAATGCACATTTCAAACATCAACTTCAGCCTAGTTTTATGACAAGCTAAAAGCGATTAGAAACACCATATAGGTGCTGCTTATCCATATTACCAGTTACAGCTGTTAAAACTATGATAAATGGTGTCTTACCTGGCGGTCCAGCTGGGCCTCTATTGTAGACTCGGCCTTCGCCTGTTAAGAAGAACACAGTATTAGACCATACAACATTATACCATCAAACTCTACATTGTTTACAACTTTCTCTATCTGACGGTCTGTATCCCTGTAACGGAAACACACACACACACACACACACACACACACACACACACACACACACACACACACACACACACACACACACACACACACACACACACACACACACGCACACACTACTTTTAGTAATTATACAGTATGCATGTGTTGTAAAACTCCTTGTATCCTTTTATCTGTTCTATTCTAAAGGCCTACCGTATTCTATTCTATTCTATTCTATTGAGTCCATTCTATTCTATTGAGTCTATTCCATTCTATTCTATTCTGCAGATTCTATTCTGCGAGGTTCTGCTTACTGTTGTCTTTCCAGGGGCTGAGGTCGAAGGCGGGTATGTCTTGGCATTTGGTGTAGCCGGCTCCTCGTGGGCGGTACTCGAAGGGGTTCTCGGGGACATCACTGATGCCGGTGTTGTCACAGATGATGCGGGCCAGAGAGGACGACTTCAGGGACTCACGCTGAGCATCTGTGAACACACCCTCGTTCTCCCACCACAGCCTGTCACACACACACACACACACACACACACACACACACACACACACACACACACACACACACACACACACACACACACACGGTAAATCAGTCAGTCAGTAAGTAGGCTAATTCATATTTATTCATAATTATAAAACACATTTAAAATGCAGATGATACTGGCAAACGTAGAGAGAGGAAGTCAGAGAAAGACAACTATTGTTAATTTGAGGCCTAGGGTTAAGAAGGAAGGATTTGCAGGTGTGTGTGTGTGTGTGATTGTGCATGTGTGTGTGTGTGTGTGTGTGTGTGTGTGTGTGTGTGTGTGTGTGTGTGTGTGTGTGTGTGTGTGTGTGTGTGTGTGTGTGTGTGTGTGTGTGTGTGTGTGTGTGTGTGTGTGATTGTGCATCTGTGTGTGTGTGTGTGTGTGTGTGTGTGTGTGTGTGTGTGTGTGTGTGTGTGTGTGTGTGTGTGTGTGTGTGTGTGTGTGTGTGTGTGTGTGTGTGTGTGTGTGTGTGTGTGTGTACACCCACCTGTCGCCCACGCGGATGTTCTGGAACTGGCGGGAGATGAGGCAGGCGAAGAGCGGTCCGACGCGGCCTCCGTTCACGAAGGGCTCGGCCACGCCGCCCAGCCAGATGTCGATGTTGTCCACGGTGCCGTACAGCTCCAGCAGGCTGCGCGCCAGCTCCGTGTTGTTCAGCACCACCGCCAGCTCCTCCAGGGTGCGCGGCTGTGACAGGCCACAGAACCTACGCCAGCTGTTGTAGCCTGTAGAGAGACATTAGCATTAGCATCACATAGAACACTGCGACAGCCCACAGTAGCCTACTTACGCCAGCTGTTGTAGCCTGTAAGAAGCACGACATTACATTAGCTTTGTCATTCAAAAACAGTCATGGCATAAGGTCCTTAATAAATCATAATAAGCTGACACAGCTGACTTATGCCTTCTGTCATAGCCTATGGACACTTGTGACATTATACGTACTAGCTACATACTGTTACAGTATGTCAAAAACACTTTATAAAGTCCATATGCAGTCCATATTGCAGGATACTTATGCCAGCTGTTGTAACCTATGAAGTCAGCTATGTCATTCAAAAGCACAGTAAGCTCCTCCAGATCATTGTGTGTGGCTGGAACAGGCCACAGTACTTACAGTACGCCCCTAGCAGCAACAGGCCATAGTATTTACACAGTAGCCTTTGAAAAGCTTTTTTACCACTTTCATTTTTCTATGTCATTCAAATGCATAAGTCATAAGCTACTCCAGTATCTGAGACAGAGCATATTGTTTACACCAGCTAGGCCACACATTAGTTGCAGTATTGGTATTCAGAAACCTTTAAGAAACATACCACTTTGATTAAGTGTGTCACTCAGAAGAGCTAAGTCAGTAGCCTATCTGGGGCTGGGACAGGCCACAGTATTTACACCAGCGGCCATTGCCTATGAGGGATTCACATTCCACACTGTGACACACTTGACATTGTGACACGCCGTTCACCTTGAGGCCTTTTAGGACACACGAGTGACATTAGCTTTTATGTCATTCAAGTCAAGTCATGTCAGTTTTATTGTCAGTTTCTCCACACGCACAGGTCACACAAGGACATTGAAATTACATTCAAGGGGGCGCTGTGGCGCAGCGCGCTAAGCCCCCCACATTTGGGCTTGCATGCCCATGGGGACCCCGGTTCGAGCGCGGACGGGGTCATTTCCCAGCCCTACCCCATATCTCTCTCCAACTGATTTGCTGTCTCCTCTCACACTATCCTTTCATAATAAAGGTCCCAAAAGCCCCCCAAAACATACTTTAAAAAAAACAAATTCAAACTTCAAAACATTCAGGTCATGTTTGTACGCAGGTGGACCCACTGACGTATATACTACAGTTCAAAGTTCCATGCACAGCTCCTAGGTGCTGGTAAACGCAGGACTCACTGACGTATATACTACTCTACTGGGGACTTCTTTTACAAGCTTGCAGACATTTCACATTTCACCCAAAAAGGCTCCAAAAAGTGCAATTAGGCCCATTCCCAGCTGATACTAAGCTGTGTTTGACAAACTTAACCTGAGTAGTTTAGTGGCTACCACCACGGGGCAGGTGAACAGGTTAGGTTAGTAAATGTGATGCTTTTGGAATTTGTGTCACAGAGTGTGTGGACAAGTGTGTGGACGGCAAGATGAAAAGAGAGAGAGGTAGAAAGAGAGAGAGGTAGAGTGATAAAGAGTGATAAAGAGATATCGTAGATAGAGGGGTATTGCCTAGGCAGAATGTGATCGTGTCCCCTCTGTGGGGTCATCCCTATGTTCCCGCGGTCCTATGTTCCCCGCAACCGGGGAACTTGGGACCCTTTTTTCAAAAAAGGGTTCTATGTTCCCCGCTGCTTCCAAGTAGACTGCTGCCGCATGACAAAGCGCAGGTTGTTGTTGCACCTCTGACAGGTTAGATTTAGGGATAATTTTAGTCAGGGCACACATTTTCAACTCTGAAACATTGCATTACTGACAGGTTAGGTTCAGGGATGGTTTTGGTAAGGGCACAATTTGAAAAGTTGTTAACATACAATGCGGGGAAAATAGAACCCTTTTTTAGAAAAAGGGTCCTACATGTAAGTTCCCCGGTCCCATACAAAGACAGGGGAACATAGGACCTGGGGAACATAGGACCTGGGGAACATAGGACCTGGGGAACATAGGACCTGGGGAACATAGGTACGCTCCCCCCCTCTGCATGTTGAGGGCTGCCAGGTCGAGAGCAAGATGGAGAGAGAGAGAGAGAGAAAGAGCGAGAGAGAGAGAGAGCGAGAGAGAGATAACCTACCAGGCATGCCGTGATCTCGTCCTCTCTGCATGTTGAGGGCTGCCAGATCCAGAGCTATTTCTTCTAAGAATTCGAAGAGGCGGTCTCGCAGCTCATCTGTTATTATGGTGTCCTGGGTGTTCAGCTTGGCCTGCCGACCAATCAGGCCCCGGATGATGGGGTCAATGCCACCTGCGGGGGATGGGGGAGGGACACGCATTCAAGAGTCAATGACATTTATTTTGGCTCAGATATCAGGTGGTACTGTAGGCCTACAACCACAGCTAAGAGGTCAGTTGTCCTGGGTCAAGGGAGAAGAGGGCCTTTCAGATGACTTTGCCTTGGGCTTGGCCAAAGCTGCCAGCAGCGGCCCTGTGTGCACGTGTGTGTGTGTGTGTGTGTGTGTGTGTGTGTGTGTGTGTGTGTGTGTGTGTGTGTGTGTGTGTGTGTGTGTGTGTGTTTGTGTGTGTGTGTGTGTGTGTGTGTTTGTGTGTGTGTGTGTGTGTGTGTGTGTGTTTATGTATATGTGTAGCTAGCTGTGTGTGTGTTTGTGTATGTGTATAGCTGTGTGTGTGTGTGTGTTTGTGTGTGTGTGTGTGTGTGTGTGTGTGTGTGTGTGTGTGTGTGTGTGTAGCTAGCTGTGTGTGTGTTTGTGTGTGTAGTTAGCTGTGTGTGTGTGTGTGCGTGTGTGCGTGTGTACGTGTGTGTGTGGGAGTATATGGGCCCTCACCCTCGAATACGAGCCTCCAGGGCGTGAAGGACTGGAGGTGAAACAGCACGCTGGGCCACTTGGGGTGCTCCTCGTAGCGCTCGTCCAGTCGGAAGAGGAAGGGCTGCACCATGGTGTGGGCGAATCGGTACGCGGCCGTGGCGAACACGTTGGCGATAGAGGGGTCCACCTCCTCGTCGTAACCCGGGTACGGCCCGAGCTCCTCGCCGTTTAGGATGTCCGGACCCACGATGTGAAGCAGGTAGTCTCGGAACGTGATCCTCTGGTGAGAACAGATAGGGGAAGGGGAAAGGGCAGATTTAAGAGTGTATCGTGACACCGGTGTGACGGGAATGTTCAGGCACTGAAAGTTATAGAAATCTGGGCGCCATACAATACAACTTGGAATTTTAGAATCCTACATTGTTATAGAACGCATTATTTTTATTGAATGTTTAAATTAGACCCAGTTTTTCCTCATAGTATAAGGATAATTTGGGTTTTTTGTTTTTTGCTCCCTACAACAGTGTTTCTGGACACTGATTCAATCTACTTTGAAGCAAATGATAAATCTACTTCCTATTCTCACAACAGGTCCATGCCTCTGAGTATGTCTAGGCCCCCTGTATTTCATGCACTCTGTCTGAGGGCATGTGTGGCGCAGACAGGTAAGGAAGGGGCGAGATCGTATGCAGTCTGGCTGAGAGTACTATTTATCAACCTCTTGTGTGTGTTACACTCACACCCTCTCTCTCTCTCTTTCTCTCTCTCTCTCTCTCTCTCTCTCTCTCTCTCTCTCTCTCTCTCTCTCTCTCTCACCTGTGCGTATCCGCCCATGATCTTGCGGGCTTCCTGGTAGATGGTCTCTCCTGTCCATTGGGGATTCATTTCGCCGAGGGCGCGCGCCAGGCGGTTATGCTCACGCATCATCAAGGTGTGCATGGAAGCCAGGCCAATGTTCTCAAGCACACGCTCATCGCCTGCACAACAAGCACACACAAAAATGTTACCATGGCACTAATTCTAAACCCTAATGCTCAGATTTCACAACTATTTCACATTTCACAAGTCAGCGGACTAGTGTAGCTTATATTATGATGGAGGGAAAAACTGTTTCGCATTTTATGAAGCAGTTGAATTTGTTGTCTGCAGAGTTTTGGGGAAATCACATCAGTTGTGAAAACTGCATGTAAGCTATTGAAAACAGCTGGGCCTCTTGAGCGGGTGATCATTACGACAGACACATGAAAGGTGTCCTTACCGGCCAGGAAGCAGGGTACGTTCTCTGCGCCGTCAATGCCAGTGATCTCCTCGCGGTTGGCACACATCATTGTCATGTTTGAGAAGGGCAGATGCTCGCGCCCGTTGTCCGAGAAGCGCTCGTTCACGCGCAGCAGGCCCTTGTCCGTGGTCAGGTCGCGAAGGTTCCTCACCAGCTTCTCATCCGAGCCATACACCTGCAGAGGGATTATGCAGCACAGCATGACGATCAATAACCTGTGTGTGTGTGTGTGTGTGTGTGTGTGTGTGAGAGTGTGAGTGAGTGTGTGCGTGTGTGCGTGCGTGCCTGCATGTGTGTATGTGTGTGTGTTTCTCTTTTGCACCAGTAGTTTTTTTAAATTCTGTACTGCATTCTGTTTTCTGAACTTGAATAGAAAGCCACAAACAGAGTGAAATGGAGGATGTTTGTCAACGGCATATGCACCCAAGAGGAACAGGGGGTCCATAGATACATCATGAACACTAGATACCACCACAATGACCACCCCCTTGTATTTGGAATAAATAGCTGGAGTCAGATCACCTAGCCTAGTAAACCAGCGCCACCCGCTGGACATCCAGTCTCACATTTAGGCTGGTTTATCAGGCTACAGATCACCACCATGTTCCGTTGCCATAAATCGGTGACAAGGCAATACGCACATTACCCTGTAGGTGGCGGTAACATCTATAAGACATCTACAAATGGCGGCACCCAGGGATGGGCCATGCAGGCCAAAAGGCTGAACACGGCATCAAGTATTCATAAATCTGTGACTTAAGTCAAGTAAGTCAAAGCAAGTCTATATCCATAAATAAATCAAACCTAACCACACCTGTCCCACATCTAGGAAGGCTGTGATTCCGTTCATCTGCTCCTTGACAGTGGCAGCACCAAAGATGTGTCCTGTGTTGCCCGTGCCGCATGCCGGAGCCGACTGGATGAATGGAATGCACTCCGCGTGGCGGCGGCGGCCCGTGTCGTTGGGAGGGATCTGTTGTTTAAAACACACACACACACACACAACGCACGCATGCACACACACACACACACACACACACACACACACACACACACACACACACACACACACACACACACACACACACACACACACACACAAGAAAGGGAGAACAATTTAGGGGGTGGAGAGTGCAGTGCTGTAATGCCATGCAATGTAGTGTAATGTAGTGTAATAGTGTAATCATGTGTGATCTTGTGTAATGTAGTATTATGTAGTACAATGTAGTGAAATGTAGTGTAATGTGGTGTAATATAGTGCAATGTAATGTAATGTAGTGTAATGAAATGTAATGTAATGTAAGACGTACGTGTAAGCAGGGCTCGGGAGCGCTACATATGTAAAAATGTAATATAAGATAATGTGGTGTAATGTGTAATCACTGTAATGTATAGTGTAGTGTGATGTAGGGGTGGGCAATATGGCAAAAATGTCATATCACGATATTTTAACATAAAATCTCAAATATTTATATCCCCGAAACGCGGAGCGTCGGGGATGTAATGGTTTTGCGTGCACCGCCGCCGCCGCCGCGTCCGCCGCCGCGTCCGCCGCCGCCGCCGCGTCCGCCGCCGCCGCGTAAGGTCTTTCGTGTTAACGCGATAACTTTTGAACGGATGTTTGGATTTGTCCCAGATTTGGTGTGTGAATGCTCTAGGGCAGGTTCATGAACTGATTCGAGTTTGTAGGTCAACAATTTCAAGATGGCCGAATTCAAGATGGCCGAATTTTTGTTTGGCCCATTACTTCTGACCGGGTGGATGGATTTGTCCCAGATTTGGTGTGTGAATGCTCTAGGGTGGGTTCATGAACTGATTAGAGTTTGGAGGTTAACACTTTCAAGATGGCCGAATTCAAGATGGCCGAATTTTTGTTTGGTCCATAACTTCTGACCGGGTGGATGGATTTGTCCCAGATTTGGTGTGTGAATGTTCTAGGGTAGGTTCATGAACTGATTCGAGTTTGGAGGTCAACAATTTCAAGATGGCCGAATTCAAGATGGCCGAATTTTTGTTTGGCCCATTACTTCTGACCGGGTGGATGGATTTGTCCCAGATTTGGTGTGTGAA